>NC_064620.1:412985458-413288489 GCF_023898315.1 Schistocerca nitens
GAACTTACTGGAGTATGTCTGTACAAGCAAACCAGGTGGCCTCGCCTTATGGACTGGTTCACTGCTTTTTCTCTCTCTCTCTGTCTCCCCCTCTTCTTTTTTTCTCCTTTCTATCTTTCCAGTTGTGTTCCATTCATTCCCTGTTTTCTCTTTCGTCTTCCGTCCATACAGCATCTACGTTTTCTTTGTTTTCACCTGGAAGCCCGTGAAACGTTTTAATTCTGCTCTGAACAGTTCTTTTTCTTCTGTTACTCCCTCCGCTATTTCTCTTAGGTTTCATCCATGTCACTGATGCTCTTCTGTTTCTGTCAAGAAAGGAAAAAAATTATTTTTTATCCTCTTTTCAACTAGCTGTTTTAGGTGCCTATAGTATACAGCTCTTCTCTTCTCCATTGTATCTGATATTGTTTCAATTTTTCTCATAAATTTCCTTGTTACTTCTTAAGCACCATTTCCCATTCTCACCATTTTAGTACCAAGACTTTCACGATTGTTTTTCTTTCTTTCTTTAGTATTTCACCTAACGTGTAGCTGTAACTATAGTCATTCTGATGCATAAAGCCATCCTGGTTTAATGTCAGTGTGGTAGTTCTGGAGTTCTGCATTTACGGTAATAGACTTCATGTTATACAGTTCTTTGATTAGTTGACAATCCAGCTTCATTTTCCTTGTCCTTGGTATGTTAGCTTTTATGTCCAAAGCATTTGGTCGTATTATTGCACCTAGATATTTAAATTTGGTAGTGGCTTTTGATCTTCATTAATCATTTTCCTTGTATTTTGATTCATCTTTCGCATTTGACATATACTGTTTTTTTTCTTTTTTTCAGAAGATTTACACAAGTCTGCTTTAAAAGTTGTCTGTTGTAGGAGGTATGTCTGCAATGTTGGGTATTCTACAGGTTCAGCTAAGATGGCAAGATCATCTGGAAAAGTCAAACGATCAAAACTCACATTGTCCTTTTGTCTCCCAACTCTGAATTTTTAATTCTTTCTTCTTCTGTTATTTTCCTCAATTCTCTTATTACCGTTTGGTAATGCACAACTGAACAGCAGTAGGGGCAATCCATCTCCTTACCCCAGTTTTGAATTCAAAAGCCTTGGAGGTTTCACCTAAGAATTTAATTCTGCATTTTGTATCTGTCAGTGTGTCTTCTATGATTGGCAGTGATCTGCTTATCTGTTTTTAAAATGTTTTTTGTATCATTCTGTTTCCCACACTTTCAGCAATATTTAGATGGCGTCCGTAGATAATCCGTGGATACAGTGTGGAACGTTACTCTCCAAATACGATATATTGAAAATGTGAAAGATAATTACTGTATCCTCCCCCCATGAACCATGGACCTTGCCGTTGGTGGGGAGGCTTGCGTGCCTCAGCGATACAGATAGCCGTACCGTAGGTGCAACCACAACAGAGGGGTATCTGTTGAGAGGCCAGACAAACCTGTGGTTCCTGAAGGGGTGCAGCAGCCTTTTCAGTAGTTTCAAGGGCAACAGTCTGGATGATTGACTGATCTGGCCTCGTAACAATAACCAAAACGGCCTTGCTGCGCTGGTACTGCGAACGGCTGAAAGCAAGGGAAAACTACGGCCGTAATTTTTCCCGAGGGCATGCAGCTTTACTGTATGGATAAATGATGATGGCGTCCTCTTGGGTAAAATATTCCGGAGGTAAAATAGTCCCCCATTCGAATCTCCGGGCGGGGACTACTCAAGAGGATGTCGTTATCAGGAGAAAGAAAACTGACGTTCTACGGATCGGAGCGTGGAATGTCAGATCACTTAATCGGGCAGGTAGGTTAGAAAATTTTAAATGGGAAATGGATAGGTTAAAGTTAGATATAGTAGGAATTAGTGAAGTTCGGTGGCAGGAGGAACAAGACTTGTAGTCAGCTGATTACAGGGTTATAAACACAAAATCAAATAGAGGTAATGCAGGAGTAGGTTTAATAATGAATAGGAAAGTAGGAATGCGGGTAAGCTACTACAAACAGCATAGTGAACGCATTATTGTGGCCAAGGTAGATACGAAGCCCACACCTACTACAGTAGTACAAGTTTATATGCCAAGTAGCTCTGCAGATGATGAAGACAATGATGAAATGTATGATGAGATAAAAGAAATTATTCGGGTAGTGAAGGGGGACGAAAATTTAATAGTCATGGGTGACTGAAATTCGGTAGTAGGGAAAGGGAGAGCAGGAAACGTAGTAGGTGAATATGGATTGGGGCTAAGAAATGAAAGAGGAAGCCGCCTGGTAGAATTTTGCAACAGAGCACAACTTAATCATAGCTAACACCTGGTTTAAGAATCATGAAAGAAGGTTGTATACATGGAAGAACCCTGGAGATACCAAAAGGTATCAGATTGATTATATAATGGTAAGACAGAGATTTAGGAACCAGGTTTTAAATTGTAAGACATTTCCAGGGGCAGATGTGGACTCTGACCACAATCTATTAGTTATGACCTGTAGATTAAAACTGAAGAAACTGCAAAAAGGTGGGAACTTATGGAGATGAGACCTGGATAAACTGAAAGAACCAGAAGTTGTAGAGAGTTTCAGGAAGAGCATAGGGGAACAATTGACAGGAATGGGGGAAAGAAATACAGTAGAAGAAGAATGGGTAGCTTTGAGGGATGAAGTAGTGAAGGCAGCAGAGGATCAAGTAGGTAAAAAGACGAGGGCTAATAGAAATCCTTGGGTAACAGACGAAATATTGAATTTAATTGATGAAAGGAGAAAATATAAAAATGCAGTAAATGAAGCAGGCAAAAGGAATACAAACGTCTCAAAAATGAGATCGACAGGAAGTGCAAAATGGCTAAGCAGGGATGGCTAGAGGACAAATGTAAAGATGTAGAGGCTTATCTCACTAGAGGTAAGATAGATACTGCCTACAGGAACATTAACGAGAGCTTTGGAGATAAAAGAACCACTTGTATGAACATCAAGAGCTCAGATGGAAACCCAGTTCTAAGCAAAGAAGGGAAAGCAGAAAGGTGGAAGGAGTATATAGAGGGTCTATACATGGGCGATGTACTTGAGGACAATATTATGGAAATGGAAGAGGATGTAGATGAAGATGAAATGGGAGATACGATATTGCGTGAAGAGTTTGACAGAGCACTGAAAGACCTGAGTCGAAACAAGGCCCCCGGAGTAGACAACATTCCATTAGAACTACTGACGGCCTTGGGAGAGCCACTCCTGACAAAACTCTACCATCTGGTGAGCAAGATGTATGAGACAGGCGAAATACCCTCAGAATTCAAGAAGAATATAATAATCCCAATCCCAAAGAAAGCAGGTGTTGACAGATGTGAAAATTACCGAACAATTAGTTTAATAAGCCACAGCTACAAAACACTAACACGAATTCTTTACAGACGAATGGAAAAACTGGTAGAAGTCAACCTCAGAGAAGATCAGTTTGGATTCCGTAGAAATAGTGGAACACGTGAGGCAATACTGACCTTACGACGTATCTTAGAAGAAAGATTAAGGAAAGACAAACCTACGTTTCTTGCATTTGTAGACTTAGAGAAAGCTTTTGACAATGTTGACCGGAATACTCTCTTTCAAATTCTAAAGGTGGCAAGGGTAAAATACAGGGAGCGAAAGGCTATTTACAATTTGTACAGAAACCAGATGGCAGTTATAAGAGTCCAGGGACATGAAAGGGAAGCAGTTGTTGGGAAGGGAGTAAGACAGGATTGTAGCCTCTCCCCGATGTTATTCAATCTGTACATTGAGCAAGCAGTAAAGGAAACAAAAGAAAAACTTGGAGTAGGTATTAAAATCCATGGAGAATAAATAAAATCTTTAAGGTTCGCCGATGACATTGTAATTCTGTCAGAGACAGCAAAGGACTTGGAAGAGCAGTTGAACGAAATGGACAGTGTCTTGAAAGAAGGATAGAAGATGAACATCAACAAAAGCAAAACGAGGATAATGGAATGTAGTCGAATTAAGACGGGTGACGCTGAGGGAATTAGATTAGGAAAGAGACACTTAAAGTAGTAAAGGAGTTTTGCTATTTGGGGAGCAAAAAAACTGATGATGGTCGAAGTAGAGAGGATATAAAATGTAGGCTGGCAATGGCAAGGAAAGCGTTTCTGAAGAAGAGAAATTTGTTAACATCGAGTATAGATTTAAGTGTCAAGAAGTCATTTCTGAAAGTATTTGTATGGAGTGTAGCCATGTATGGAAGTGAAACATGGACGATAAATAGTTTGGACAAGAAGAGAATAGAAGCTTTCGAAATGTGGTGCTACAGAAGAATGCTGAAGATTAGATGGGTAGATCACATAACTAATGAGGAAGTATTGAATAGGATTGGGGAGAAGAGAAGTTTGTGGCACAGCTTGACCAGAAGAAGGGAGCGTTGGTAGGATATGTTCTGAGGCATCAAGGGATCACCAATTTAGTACTGGAGGGCAGCGTGGAGGGTAAAAATCGTAGAGGGAGACCAAGAGAAGAATACACTAAGCTGATTCAAAAGGATGTAGGTTGCAGTAGGTACTGGGAGATGAAGAAGCTTGCACATGATAGAGTAGCATGGAGAGCTGCATCAAACCAGTCTCAGGACTGAAGACCACAACAACAACAAACAATTACTATTTCCGGACGAAAAGCTGGACTGATAGGCGATCTTACTTTAAAATTCGATCGGTATCATCATTTTTCTGTGGGTTATGTGGAGATATTTTTGTCCTTTTTCAAAATATTTTCATTTTTTTCTCATATGTTGGTGCAAAGCCAGCTTAGGTGACATTACGTGATTTCATTAGTTGAATTATGTCCCGCACTGCACGACTGCATGGGCTGGTGACGCCTGCCGCCCGATAAAGCAATTCCCGGCATGCACAGTGGGCGTCATCAACAGGTGTCAGCGGGGCCAGGGACGGCACGGTGCACCAACGGTTGCAGAACAAGCGCCGAGCCCTCTTCTTAAGAATTCATCGTCACGGGTAGTCGCCTGTTGTGTCCACCGGCCTCTTTGCCACTGTGAGCTTTATTTAATTCCCCTCTTATTTCCCTAGCTGATTGAGGAGAGTTGCAACTAAAACTTATGACATCACCTCAGTCGATGAAGGTGCACAGTGTAACAGCAAATCCTCTTCACTGTTTACTTTCTTCCATTAAAGAATTTTAAGCGATGACGAGATGAGTTTTGTGAAAAATAACTGCGACTCGTTTCCTGTCCTGTCTGAATTGATTGACGACCTCGCTGGCGGAAGTACAGCAAGTAGTTACTTCCTCTATAGTATGCTCTATAGCAGTAGCAATGAACTACTTTCTTTTTCCCGTTTGTTGCCCTTGTATCTCAAATTTCGATTATGACTGTTCCATTTTCACTCATAATTTTTCCATAAATAACAATATCTGTATTACTTCACGTGAATTCTGCTCAGATTACGGCAACAACTCTTTGAGCTTGTAGCTCTGCGCCATGAAATACTACACAATCATAAAGTTACTGTACGATAGAAGCTGTACATGTTTGACTGTCACTGTAAGCTATTTCACACTAGTGCCTATGAGTGCATGTAAGCTATTACTTCTATGCATATTATTTCTGTTACCGCAACTGTGATAGCAAAACGCTCACGCTGCTATTTGATGCAGCATATAGAGAACCTATTATAATAGTCACATATGCTTCTCGTAGCAGAAAACACACAGCATGTTAACTGAAACATGCTAGTCACTATCGAAGTACGTGGACCTCTGTCACCATCTTTGGCTCTACTTGTAAACGGTGATACGTTGTGTAGTCGCCTCTGTGTGGTATGAATCTGTTCACAGCTTTCATGTAGAATACAGTTTTAACATCAATGACTATGCTATCTGTCAGAGTTTTTCTAGATTGGCCATGCAGTTTATGTTACGACAGCAAATAACTCTGTACATACATGAGCCATTTACGTTTTTCGATATGTGGTTTACGTAATGTATCACAACACTGTGTTATAGCATACTTTTATTTTCAGTGTATAATTCATTGTTATACCACCTGACGAAAATGAGCCTATATTTCCCTCTAACATGGTGCTGTGAATAATTCTGTTTGAGTATGGGACATTGTATTATGTGTTTGTTGTTACCTTTTACATCAGTTAATAAATTCTTCGCTGTGATATTGCTACTGTATTATTTTGCTTGGTATACAGCAGCCCGATTGTGACCAGACGACTGTGGTATATAGGAGTCTGATGATGATCAGTCCATATAAACTGGTTGTGTAAATATATTTTACAGGCAGCTCAAGGCGGTAATATGACGTTTTCTAACTTTCCTGTGGTTTCATACTAGAAAGATTGACGCACGCATAGTACAGTTTTCCAGTAGTGGTTTCAGCGATGAAAGGAATGTGTATCAGTAGGTGAAAGACGTTCGATAAAATAAAGGGACCATATTTCTGGGAATCGAAGCTAAGACCAGTTTCATAGCTCGTCACTGCTTGGAAAGCAGCAACGCTCAGTAACAGGTATATATTATTAAACCTTACAACGAAGTGAATAACAGACACCAAATGACACTATAAGAAGTATAATGTGAAACATAGCCAGATTTCTAGGTACTGTATAATTATAATACGCTTAAATGTTAGAAATTAGTAAACAGATACAACATTTGCTTACGCAACTACACACAGCTTTTAACACTAAGTTCTTATTTTCCTGGTACTTCTGTAATGAGCGAATTTGATTCAGAAAATGTTTGCTTCCTTTTAAATTTGAGAACTCATAGAATTCCGAACTCTCTTTATTATAAATGAATGTAATATGTGAGAGTCTGTTTGCGTAAATTTGATTTAATTAAAACAGAGTTGTATCACACTGTTTACGACATTGGATTATGAGTACGTTACTTAATTTAAAAATGAAAATATAGTGCGGTTTGGACATTGTGGAGTTGGTTTCAGTCCAAACAAAGAAAACAAGCATCCTATTAGCTGTGCTACACGTTCTACGATAGTCACACCAACGAAATATATGTGAAAGCATTTGAGTTTCCGCTAAGCAAAAGAAGCTGAATAATATCAGCTTCTCTGCAAGTATTACTGAAGAACTCGCACTTGGAGCATCATCATGTAAGTCATGTGAAAAAATTTCGAAATATGGCGCCCCGTTGTATTTAAGATTAGGGATACTTTATTAAAATGAAGTACAGACAGCTTTACTACGCAAGAAACATAAAACGTTATGCATTGAAATCGAACACGACCGATAATTTGTTTTGATTTCTTAAAATGAGGACATTTATTTGTCCTGGCAGAACCTGATACGGGCAAGGGGACGGGACACAAAAAATCGCAACTCCGTGGTCCAAATCGGGACGTCTGGTCACTTTACAAAAAAAAGTACTCACTGATCTCCGTGACACAAAATACCTACTGAATGTGCCTACTCTTTCACTGGTGTAGGCGCGTTCTTCGAGAGATAGTGTCCTATTAAACCAACTGAGTTACGTCACGAAAATATTTTCCGTCCTTATTCCAGCATTAGGCATTTACCAGGGCTGTCCTCTTGTTCAGTGCCTCTGAGTCGTTAATTTCTGTTTAACCTCTCCATTTCATTCATGGTCTGTTTATTCATCATTTCCCTACTGGTCGATAAGCTATCATTGTTTTAACTATTCTTGTGTCATGATCTCTCAATTTATTTCTGTACTCTTTGATCTGTTCATCTATGAGTTCAACTACTTGTTTGGTTACTGTATTTTTTATCGCAACAGGTAGCCAATGGTTTGTTGGTCACCTTAAAATCTTCATTTCAGCAGTTTACAATCTTCTTTCTACTCCAAATGTTTTTCAAGTCTCACTGCCACAAATTATTGATTTCACTGTCAGTCTTCCCAGTACGGTCCTAATAACATAATCGAATCTTTCAGTTTCCTTGCTATGTTTCTGATATGGCATTCCCCAAGAAATTGAACGAATTAATTCTGTTTTATGGTCGTTTGTTACAATTTTGCTTGTGAATGAATCTTGACCATTAAAAGCCAGACATTAGTTTTCATTTCGAGACTATGAGTTACAGAGGATGCCCCTAGAGGAATGGTCAGTATTCAGTGATACGACAGAAACGATCAATCGAGGTTAAAAAATCTAGTAAACATGGATTCTAAAACAGGGATATAGCACTTGTTCAGTTGAGAAGATGTGTTTCACAGCAGCGAAGATGAACAAGTGCTCACAGCTGTTCAGTATACGCTTTGTAGTCCATGTTTATTCGTCATTTTTTCTTTTTTTGGTCTATAACACCTCCTCCCAAAATTTTGAAAGCAAAGACCTTACAGTAGAGGAGATTTGTTTCACAATGTGGAAGATGAAGAGGAGCACATAGCTCTTAAGGTATGCATTTTAGACCCCACTTTTATCTCCTGGGACACCCTGTAGATTTTGGTAATTGCACGTAATATACAAATTATATTTTGTAGAGTCTCATCGCTGCCACCTATCCCAAGTTGGCCAACACCAAAGACTGTTCTCACTAGATAGTTAAGTTTTAGAGTCCAAGTACATTTGTTGAAATACTCCTTCAACATGTGATGCCTAGACTTAGCTAATTATTATAAATTACCATTCGTTATAGTGAAGTACAAACTCTGAGTGTGCCTTGTCCGGCAGTGGGATGTGATCATTTCCATTCCTTTAGCTTACGTGCATTTAATGATGTGCGCCTGACACTGAATCAGCCTGAGCTAAGATTTAAACATATGTTCA
Organism: Schistocerca nitens; assembly: GCF_023898315.1. Lineage (NCBI taxonomy): Eukaryota > Metazoa > Arthropoda > Insecta > Orthoptera > Acrididae > Schistocerca > Schistocerca nitens. The sequence continues at coordinate 412,994,197 of NC_064620.1, forward strand.
CACTCCCTATGAAAATAAGGGAAATGATGTTAATATATCACCAGTTGATTCCATACTTTATATACAGTTACGATTTCTCCTAAAACTATACTATTAAAGTCTCAGACCACTACACACAATACTCCCATACACATAAGTGTCTATCAAAAACCACCAGAACGTTTCTTGTACTACAGATGAGGTTGGAGATTTAATATATTTACTTGTAACCACATCTGAAACTACGAATAAAATATCATTTCATAGAAAATAGATACCTAAAATTTACTTTATATTGGGTAAAACAGTTTGCTGACAAAAAGTAATTCATACGATTGCAGGCTTTACCAATATATTTCAGTGATAAAATCTTCTTGAATTACCAATGATTCGTAACCACCTTGCTGGGGATAAATGTTGTTAACTGGAAATAAAGCAAAGTAAACATCTTTAGGAGACATTAATTTTGTCAATGGTAGCTTAAATAAATGTTCTTGAAATCTGGTGGGTATAACTCAGTTTGTTCCAAATAATAAACGTTCAGCAGAACTTATCTTCACTTCGTTGGTTTGCTGTAGCTGATGCCACCTGTAAATTTCTTAACTGAAAACAGGACAGAGAACACCAAGGCTCTCAAAAGACATAAAAAGCCAGTTGCGGTTTCAATTTACAGTTTATTACGTTACAGAGTGCTGCTCTAGGTCTTACATGATTTCTTGTGCGTATTATACACTCTTGCTAATCATTGGAATATTGTTGTGTAAGTTAATTCGCTAATTATAATTACAGAAGTTGTTGATAATTGTAAAAATATTATATCTTGTGGTTACAACTGAAATGCATGGAATGTGACACAAATACATCTCTCGTTTCCAAGGAAAAATAAGTATAATGTTATGAATAAACAATGCAATTACGTTTTTGTTAATTACACGAAACTGCATTATCCAAGCAGTTCTAACATGTTTCTTGTTTCAAATATAAGTACATTATTATTGACTGTAAACATAATTTCAGTATATAACAGAACAGTCCAAATAAACGCTTCATTTATATTGTTAATCTGGCTTCATTTTATGAATTTTAGAAATTAGGAGTTGTTATGTTAACCAGTGGCATGGCAAGCTGACAGTATGATAAACGCAATTGTTTCAAGTTTCAAACATTAACGTTACACTATATTTTGTATCTCCTTTTTTATTCCATTGTTCACAAATGAATAGTTCTAATGGCAACTAAAGTAATTGACAATACACTTTCCTACCTACAGATGATGTAATACTAGTGAATACTTTAATATGAAGTTTTTGGAAAGTACGTTACCCAAGTTATATGGGTCTTACCTAATGACATAATACTAAATCATGCAATCGAAAGGGTTAGCTTGGAAATCATATGAAAAATGAGCTGTTACGTTTCACCATCCTAGTGTGTCGTCTTCTTCTCGAAACGTGTCAGTGAATTTTGTACTCATTATATTCACGTGAAGTCACGACGATGCTACCTTTCGGATTTTCATCCAAGAAGATATCATCATGGTAAAAGCAATTATTTCAAAATTAGTATTTAATTTTCTGTCGTGTAAGTATTCTGGGAAGAGTAAGAGGGTTTGTAGAACACAATCGTGAGGTGACGATGTTTTATTTTATTGAAAACTACGTAAAAGCTTGTGTGGGAACATGTTGTACAATCATGAGTCATGCGACATATGTCCATGGAGCTTGCTTTTGTACGAAAGCAAGCCATAATGAAAGTTAGGAGTGAAGGGAATTACTATTTTATTTGGGAGGATAATTCGCACTTCGTTACGTTTTTATTTAAGTTTGGTTTCGTCAATTTTGATACATACTTTCTGAGATTGTATAGAAAGCAGGTATTTGAGAGCAGGATCTTTTCTCATTTGTTGTTCAGATCAACCGCCAATAAGAATTAAGTATTTGCCGTGCTTAGTGTAGAATAATGTACTATAGTTCAGTGAGTCGAGCAGTCTCTCGGTAGCCTTCTTAGTTAGCAGAATCTATAGATCCGCACGCCATCAGTTTGAGCTGAAAAAAAAGTTAGTTCACTGAAAATGTGAAGTGGCTACGGTTTTAATCAATTGAGTGGTAGTTTAAGATTTTTAGGTGAATTTCTTTCGAAGTTATTTGCGTGTGAATTTTCAGGTGGATTAACAACTCTGCGTGTGGTTTCTCGTGAACTTTACGGAGTGTAATGGCGAGAAATCGGTTTACAGAAGACCAAGGAATGATTTTCTGTGATAGCTGGCGAATAGCTTTGGTGAATGAATGCTTATATCGTGGGCTTTACGTGCGAATTCGAAGTGTTTTTACGAGTGCAGACTCTTAGCAGAACAACGTAACAGTGAACTTGCAATGTTAATCGTTTTCCGACAATAATTGCGGATTTGAGACCCATTTAAAATTTGTTTCAGTGACATCAAAGGAGAATTAAGTAAACCTTAAATCTTTTATGAAAGTAGATAGAATCTCTATCACCCGATATTTTTTGACGAAACTAAGGATGCTCTCTTCAAGGATGAGGTACACGGCCTTTCCTTGGTAGTTGCTTTTCATCGACTGAATAGAATCTATTGTCACAGAGTGAAGCAGATGGATTTAGAGAAGCCTGTTGTGACAGGTTCAAACGTTTTCACTGAAACTAATGCACCGACTTTTTGACCGAACTGTAGCCTGAAGTAATGTTGGAGAAGCAGAAGAAAGAACCTTCCCAGCCACAGTTTGGGGTGCATTTCTTCTTTAGTATTTCCCAAAACGTTTTCCCATCTACATTGCTAAAAGCTTTGAGATAGTTGAAATACAGGTGATGAACATTCTACATGCTTTTCAATTAATTTGTGATAGAAAATGTGTTATCTGAACAAGATCTACTTTCATGATCCTAGTTTGATCGTCCTGCTTAATATTTCCTAAAATTAATAAGCCTTTAAAATATTAATTTCGAATATATTTTACATCCGGTGATGAATAATGAAGTACCACTTTAATTCTGACAGCACTTGCTATCTCGCTTCTTCAATAAAGATGTTGCTACAGCTAATATCCAGCTTCTTAGAATTTATTTCTTTGTCCAAGATTTTTAAATGAAGAGAAGTGACCTAGATTTCATAAAGGATTAGGCGTACTTGATCGATACTGTTGTCAGTTCTTTGTCTTCCTGTTCTTCATTTTTAGTAGCATATCTTTCAAATCCATCATTTCTTTTTTGTCTACACTTACCTCTTCCTTCTCTTCAGCTGTTCCAATTTGCTTTGCGTTCCCATTTACTTTACACTCTTTTCTCCAATTTTCTCGTAGTTATGTAATTCCCTTGTTTACATTACTGCTGCACCCTTATTCAAATCTTTCATTCCTATATGCAAATTCCTACCTTCCATGATTACTGTTCTCTGCCTCTGATATGAACTTGTCCGTGCTCTCCTGTTTAAGTGATCTGCATATTTGGTTGCCTTTTCTAATTATTATCACATACTCATCCTTAGTTCCTGTTTACTGTTTTGTTGCTATTTAATGTATGCAACTCTATGTGACCATTCTATCTATAAAATCATTGAAGTATTTTTAATTGTCTGTTTTCTTTCTTTGATTACTGTATCCACTACCTTCTGAGATATCGTTTCCTATTATTTTTGATGTTCTAACATACTTGTCACAAATCGTTAATTTTCTTATTTCGTCATTGTTTTTATTTTGTCTGTCTTAGTCTACTTTCCTAATGGGTAGTTTTAAGGAAAGACATGTTCTTCATTGGTTTTTGTGACTAGGTTTTAGGACATTTATTTTCACTCATATGATTTTATTGTTTACTGATGTCTTTAGCATATAGCTATCTGTGTTTCATGTAAAACGGGTAGACATAGCTTTCAATGACATCTGCAAAATCATGAGAGGCTACCTGAAACCTACTCCAATGAGATGGCTTTACCACTACCTGTGAACAGGACCAGCTGCTGATCAAAGAGAAACAGAAGCTAACATGGAAAGAAAGGGCATGTAACAGGAGAGAATCCATCCTTTGTATTGACACAAACTGCACCCACAAATCAAGGAGAAGTTTCCTTGGAACATCAACGTAACATAGAACCTCTACTGGAAAACTAGTGTTCAGCTATGTAGGGCTGGCTACAACCTACCTTCCACATCACTGGAAAATAGTTTCCTTACCTCCTGAGCAATTTGCGAGTTGGAAGTGTCTGAGTAGAAAGTGATTTGAAGCTGCAGGATCGAATGTTAATTTGGCAAGATGGAGTTACAATGATCAAGACAGTATCCAGTGTGATGGTGGAGAATCATGGCCTCTGATGCCGATTATCACCTGCCTCCTGCACCAAAGATGATATCCATGAGCTTACAGAAAATACATGGGAAGTGGCCAAGTTTTGGACAAAAGTTACATAGTTATAATTGTGTATAATAGACGTGTTTCTGATATGGGAAATACAAAGAAGTATCTGTATTTAATTATGGACTCTATGCTCTTACTTCTGTAAATATGAATGCTATTTTTTGATTACATCACATTACATCACTATTTTCCGCCACAGTATGTTCAGTGGTCTGTTTTAAGGAAAATATATCTTTGTTTTTATATCGTCTGTAAATAGGTGCTGATGTCTATCAAATAGCTGTAGTATTGTTTTCCTTCTTTTTAACAGTCTGTGATCTGCTGTACGTGTGTCACTATGTTACCTCAATGAATACCAGTTAAACATCGCTAGGGTTAGATGTTTATTATATCTGTCGTTCTATTGACTTGACCATTCCAGCACCAGGTCTGTCTATATAAGAGTGTAATGTGAACAGTTAGTAACCTTACAGTAGCTGTAAACGTCATACGTTATGATTTTAAGACAACATACATTTCTGTTTCTGTAAAAACAAAAGTTAATTGGCATTACATGGAATTCCCACTTGAGTTTGTTGTGTGGATTGCTGATATAAATATTTGTCTATGAAATCGTGCTTGTTACATCTGTTATACCGTAATATACTGAGACAATTCGAGTAGGCATACATGTTACATATCTGTATGACCTATCCCATAAAAGTTGGTGTATGATGGATGCTGTGAACATATGAACGTGGCTGTACTGTGCTTCACACTATTGCCTATGACTGCTTGTAAGCTATTCCTTGTACATATTTTGTTTTCTGTCACCGCAGTTGTGATTCCAACACGCGTAAGTTGCTATTAGAGACAATTTGCCGAACATCTCTCATGATTGTTACATGTACTCACCATGGCAGATGACGCATAGACCGTTAATCGGAAGATAGTACTCCTAATCGATGTATGAAGACCTCCAAGACCATCTTTGATTAGCTCTGCAGCCTGCTGTATGTGATATGAATCTGATTACAATGTTTACCCCAATTGTAGTTACAACATGCATGAGTGTACAGCCTAATACAATTTTAATAGATTGAGGAATCATTTATATTGCAATATCACAACAGCTAACTGTATATAAATGCGAAGGTGTTGCTACTCGTTATTTACAATGCAATTGTTGCTCGTAGTGAGTCATATCACTGTGTTGCATCCCTGTATGCTTATATTTTCAGTATGTAATTCATGGTTTGATCATATGAAGTTAACAATTTTGTACCTCGCCTAACATGATAGTGTGAACACTTTTGTGTGAGTATTAGATATTTTAATACATGTGCATTGTTAATATTTACATCAGTTAATAGTTTAAGCCTGCAATGTTACCTAAGTATTGCTATATTGGTACACAGGATGGTGAATAGTCGACCAAAACAAACTGTGTAAATAATGAATTTTAGCAGCAGCTGAAGGTGGGAACATGATATTTTTCAAATATTTACGAGCTATATGGCAGCAACTCATGAAAGTATATCATAATACTGAAGTTGAAGCAGGCATAATATCTTACACTGTTATTTACAACATTTTCTCCATTACGAAAAAATTACATCCATGACGTGGTTGCTGATAGCTTCATCTAGGTTTGATGGAAAAACATTTTTATGCTGCTGATTGTAGCCTAAGGAACTTATGTACTTACAAATTATACTTTGTGTGGGCGACTGTCGAACTACATCGTCTCTTCACAATGAATGAGAAAATGAGAGTTACACATATTCTCCTGTACTGCACAGTAAGCAAGTGAAAATCTTATCATCAACCTGTGATTTTGGAAACCACATTACTTGGGACCATTTGCTTAAAAATAGAGTGATTATAGATCATTGTTAATAAAAACTGTGCTATATGCCTTTCTTCACCTACTGATTCGTCTTCCTGTCCATGTCAATCAGAAACACTGGCACAGTTTCATTACTTACCTGTTTCCTCATTTTGATATTTAATTAATATCTACATGGTGCAGTACTGAAGAGTGTTGCACTTCTTAATACTTTTGACATTTTCACCTCCAGCAGGCCCTATAACAAAAGTTTAAGGGGAGGCTGAGATCGAGATTGATGAAGACAATGGATTTCACATAGTATGCTTCCATAAATCATATAGAGTAATATGGCAAAAAGAGTTCTTTTACTGTGAAAGTATATTATAAGTTGCAAGGTGCTGAATGGAACCACGTGAAGGCCAAAATGTAAGCAGCTGTAGGCATTCGATGATTTAGTTCATGAAAAGATTCTAACATAATGCAAATTTCTGTCCAATGATGAAAGATGCCCCAGTGCCAATACACAAAATGACAATGATAGCTTCAGGACATACATTTGGAAAGTAGTACCTAAACTTCTCCATTGTGGGGCAAAAACTGTTGAAATCACAGCATAAATGTCTGCAGATATATTCAGTGGACCACGAATGTGTTAAGGGATGACTGCAAAAACTTTGCGGAATTATCTGACAGTAAACACGTCACTGCCATGGAGCACGGAATGCCTCAGTTCATTAAAAGCGCCTGGACTTCATAAATGCAGCATCAAATTCAGAGCCAGAGTATGTTTGAGGAAGATGAAGGAAGCCGCTATGGTCCTGGGATCACAAATTAACTGTAACACTTTAAGGAACGTATTTTTTGTTACTTCAAACTTGAAACAAGTTGTTTTGTTTTGAACCATTTTACACTGTGAAGTTTTGGAGATGATACAGATTTTTTTAATGAAACGTAATTGAACTCAGGGGACCTTGGTTAGAGCTTATTTTATTCAAATTTTAAATATTTTTTCAAGCAATTGAAAAATATGCCAAGAAATTACCATGTTCTCAAAATAGCTGCCAGTTTTATTTTTGAGTTATTAATCAAAACCTCATCGTTAAGGCTTTTCGAATTCATTCTGCTCCAAGAATTTTTTTATTTATCAGTTTGAGAAGTAGACACAAATGTGCTCAAGTCTTTGCAAAAACCAGGTGTATACCCTGACAAGGGTTACAGCTGCTGTTCGAAATTTTTAGGATATAAAGAAATGTTTTTCATACAAGAACATATGTAGAATAATGTTTACAACCTTAATTTCAATACAAGCGGCACCTATATGAAAAGAATCTAAACATCATGCAGTGTCCTTCCATCTTGACCAGACCCCCCGCCCCCCTTTAACATATATTCTTATTCCATTCTTGTAGCATTCACTTTTTGTGTGCTGCAGTCCTATTCCAAACTAAAAATACTGCACACAAATAAGGTTTATCCAAATATGAGAAAAAGGACTGAATCACGACATTGACGTTTACCTATTGACAAATAATTAATTTTTAATTGTTCAACTAATTCTTTATGTAATAATTAGATAAAGTGTTGGTAAATTTTTTGATTACTTCTTTCTTGATCCTGCGCCTTCTTTCTTTTCTATTGCTAAATTATGTCTTTTTTGTTCTAATTCTTTATCACATCTTTCCTTATTTACTGTATAACTGCAGTTGCAACAGAATTACCAGCTAGTGAATCAAGAGCAGTTAAATATGGCAAAGCTGTTAGTCCTTTACATTGTTTCTTTTTCATTTCAAATTCAATAATCTTTTTCACAACAGAAATAGCTAAGGAAACAATAGCATTTTTTACCAGTTCTTCTCTGACTATTTGTTTTGAGCATCAGTTAAAAATTGTGAAATACTATTTCAATATTCATTATTGAGTTTACATTTAAGTGATTTTGGTTTAATTTTATCACCAGTATAATCAATTATAAAGTTATTTATTTATACAGATTAAAAATTAATAAAAAAATTATTGTGATGTCCAGCTTTTAGTACCCAGTCCTAATCTTTGTTTTCCATACATTATTCCTCCAAATGCAGTTGAATATATTTTTTCTCCTAATGAACCACCAATTGCATTCATTCTTTCTGTTGGCAGTAACAGCGGTTTTTATAAGCTTCATATTTCTTTCCTAAATCTATTGCCATCTCAAAATTCGATATCACTTTCTTTACATACTTCACATGATGGATTAGTTCCTTTAACACCTCCAACTTATCTTTCTTCTAATTTGGTTCTTAGCTCACAAAATCAATAGTCTGAAGGTGCATCTCAAATATAATTTATTTACTAAAGTATCACGTAATACTATCCCACATTTTAAATTTCCTAAAATGTGTGGCAAATTTTTCAGCAGTGTAATTGAATAAGGAACTACTTTTGCGTCTTCAATAATAAAATCACTAAATTTAATATTTAACATTTCAGTTATTCCAACTTTCTCATTATGATAGTTTTTATTTCACCTCATTCTTCTCGTGAATTACTGCTGATCTATAAGGTAATGGACATCATCCATCCAAAAATATTCAGTAGGTTTTCCTTAATATTTTTTTACTGAACTTTTTCAAATGAATGACCAAGACGTCTTTCTGAGACACTAGTAAAATATTCTTTGATAGTTGTTTTATTAAAAAATTATATATATTTCCATTCCTTGATTTAATTTTAATTTGATTAATTTCATTGTATGCAGCATCTGAGTCATATAAATTTGTAACATAATTTTGTAAATCGAGAGAATCAAATTCTGTAGCTAAATCATCTGAAGTTGTTAGTTTTTAACTTATAAGATTCTCTAATCCATCTCCTCCTTCATATTCTCTTTAACCAATTTTTAATTTATCACCATTGGGTTTTACTGTAAATTTACTAATATATTTACAAAGATGACCTGATCTTAATTCCATAATAGAATCTCTATTATGATTAATAAATTCTAACATTTTTAATGTGTATTTATTTTTAACATATTTGTCTTTTAATTTTGTCCTTTTGTTTTCATAATTGTCTAACAAACTATTTATTTTTGATTTACTAGATGTATAATCTCTTTTTTCACTATTGCATTGTTTAGTTGATGGAATATCATTAAATTCTTCTAAGTATAGTCGTTTATAAGGAACTATTTGTTTTTTAAATTCTCTGTTTTCTTCAAACTCTTGCAATACTTTTTCTCCTAATCCTGCATTCCTTTGGTTAACTTCTTTCATGATACTAATGACTGAATGAGTTTCATTTTTAAATTTTTCATGTTATGTTCTTGGTTGATTTTACCATTTCTTAAACTGTTCTTGTTCCGTACTCTGCTATTAAGTTTGGCATTTTCAAGAACTTCTGGATCATATTTTGCAAACGATATAATAATCATTTATATTTTACATTCAATACTTATATTTTTAATGCTTACACTCAGGGTTTGTGTTCAACACTTACATTCAATATTTTTATGTTTAGCATTCTTATGTTCAAGCTTTTTATGTTTAATGATTTATGTTTATTCGATACTTAACATTATTAATTTTTTCTCACATCTACCCTAATAAAACTACATTCATTGTAAATCTAACAGTTACTTCATATTTCTTTCAATTTGTCAAACTTTAAATGTCCATGAACAAATTTATGATAAATACGATTGTTTATAAATGTTTAAGAAATTAAAATTGTCTCTAACTAATTGTTTTGGTATCTTTGATTATGTCTGACTAAAATAAAAACAGTCTATTCCCTTATGTCTTCCTCTAGTAAAATATTCTCCAACTATACATTGATTTTAAAGAATGAAGTAATCAAAAACTACAATTGAATTATCTTTGCATTCACCTACTAGAATACTTTAATCATTATTTTCATTAAAAGTAGCAGATTTTTCATTAATGTTAATTTCAATTTTTTCACATCTTTTATAAGTTCTTGTTTTTTTGATTAATGTAAAATTTTTGAATAAACATACAAAGAATTAATTTTTTCCAATTTATCCATCCTGGGGCCACAGTATAACTATCAATAATTTATGTCGTTTCTCCACATCCATTTGGTCCTATTACTGAGCATCAACTAGAATTTGATAATAGTTTACCATGTTTATTTTTTAATTTCTTCTCCACAATTCTTATTTTTGGTTTCCAATCTGTCATTTATTTATTAAATCTTTATTAATATAAATGGGCACATTATTTAAGTTGAGTAGTAATTCATCTTATAAAAATACTTATAATAATATTTCAGTAGTTGGTTTCTATTCAACTTTTTCAACTCCAAATAATACAGCAAAAATAATAAATTACGTACTGATGTAGAAACGTTGGAAATTCCTGTTGGCCAGTATACTTTGAAAAATTTAAAATAAATGTATTTAATCAAAAAACGCTAATATAAGCAGTAAAGAAGATGAAATTTTAAATATAGTTGTTATTGAAAGTGATGTTAAATTACATTTACATCTATGTGATTACTCTGCTATTCACAATAAAGTGCCTGGCAGAGGGTTCAATGAACAACCTTCAAGCTGTCTCTCTACCGTGTCACTCTCGAACGGCACGTGGGTAAAACGAACACTTAAATTTTTCTGTGTGTCCTGATTTCTCTTATTTTAATGTGATGATCATTCCTCCCTACGTAGGTGGGTGCCAACAAAATGTTTTCGCAATCAGAGGAGAAAACTGGTGATTGAAATTTCATGGGAAGATTCTGTCACAACGAAAACCCCTTTGTTTTAATGATTGCCACTCCAATTCACGTATCATGTCTGTGACACTATCTCCCCTATTTCATGATAGTAAAAAACGAGCCGTCCTTCTTTGTACATTTGATGTCATTTGTCAGTCCCACCTGATGCAGATCCCACACCACACTGAAATTCTCCAGATTAGGGCATACAAGCATGGTGTAAGAGACTCTTTAGTAGACCTGTTGCACCTTCTAAGGGTTACACCAGTGAATCGCAGTCTTTGGTTTGCTCTGCCCACAACATTATCCATGTGATCATTCCAATTTAGGTTATTTGTAATTGTAATGCCTAAGTATTTAGTTGAATTTACAGCCTTCACATTTGTGTGAGTTATGGTGTAATCGAAATTAAGCCGATTTCTTTTAGTACTCATGTGAATAACATCACACTTTTCCTTATTCATATGGATAGAGATGATATTATTGTACACATATTATGATTTAATAATAAAGTTATTGATGGTAATGAAAAGACTGTTGCTAAAAATGTTCCTAAAATCATTCCATTTCAATTAATTAATGTAAATCTTAATTTGGCTGATGGAATGTTTGTTAAACATGATCATCATATTCATTGGGGAACTGATAGTACTGCTTGACTTAAACCACATGCCGAATTTGGTGGTCCCATAATTTATGAAACAAATCTCCCAATAAATATCCCAATTTTGATACTATTCAGAATTTAGTAATAACTGTGTGATTGGCTTTAATACTACCTATGTAACAGTTGTTTCTCTATTAATAAAAAATGAACAATATAAAGAATTATCAATTTTACTCAATTTACATTAACAATAAAACAAAAAAAACAATTTAAAACTTCCTAACAAGGAAACAGAAATTAATATTGATATTGGTGTTGGATAGGTTCATCCAAATTGCTGACAACTTTATATGACCCTTGATATTATTCACACAGAAGGGACAGATTTTTCTGCACATGATGGTACATCGAATATTAAACAAATTGATAATTACATTTTAACATTGTTTGATGTTATCACCATTAAAATAGAAAACAATATTCTATCTAGAACAGAACATCCATTAATTCCTTCATCAACTCTTATTCCATTAACTTCATCCCTATCAAATGAAGGAAAAATGAAAGTAGATATTTGTAACAATGGTAAAATTGAAACCAAAAAGATGAATTATTTTATCCTTGAGGATTATTTGGTAGATGTTTTTTTAAAGATTATAAAGAAATTATGTGGGAAGAAGATTTAATTATAATTTTTATTTGGAGATCAAGAAACGATCAAGAACATACTATTCTTCAGTTCATTACTAATGAAAATAATAGTAAGGTTCCAAAATAAGGTAAAATTGTTGTAAACAGTATGTAAATTCGTGTTCCCACTATTAATTATGAACGAGAATATTTGTTTGAACTAGAACAAGACAGAGTTAAAAATCCAAAAATTCCAGTCTCTTTCTTTCAACTCAAATATTTACTGGATTATGTGGAATGAGAAATTTGGAACTAGATATTACTAATTATTATAATTTTACCGAATTTTATATGCCCTACATTATTTTTTAGTTTTTCAAAATAATCCAACAAATAATAAATAAAATTCTTCGTCTTCTTTCGATCATGTAAAATCACAAGATGTCTATGAGGAAAATGGAAGAAATGAAGTTTTTCCCGAAGAAATATGATATCTTGGTCCATCAAATAGATTTTAAAAGATATTAGAGGTTTTAAAAGAATAACCCAATTAAATAATGAAGTAAATGTAAGTCTATTTAATTTTATTCAAGACTATCCTACCTATTTTATAAATATATCTAGAAGAATGAAAGCTGTAACTACTAAAATACCAATGACATTATGTGGATTTCTCAATGAAAATATGCCTAATGATACAACTGCATCTGTTATTATATATAGTAAAAAGAATTTAACTTATGATTGACAACAGAGAATGCTTACTGAAAATTTTAATTATATAAATGAACAAAAAATTATCAAAAATTAAAGAACTTTTAAGTTCATGTTTCATTTCCTTTTGAAATATTTTCAGAAATCTAGAGTAGATAAAAAATTAAAACTTTACATTTTGATGAATTAAAACGCTTAAGGGGTCGATTCAATCCCATTAAGTATTTTAAATTTGTTTCTGTATAAATTAAAACAAAAGAAAATGAATATGGATGGTATCATTGAAAATCTATTGACTTAACAACTAGAGTAATAGTTATGCAGACATACTCGCTAATTTATCAGAGCTCAAAAAACATAAACCTCAGAACATTTCAAGAAGTGAAATTTTGCTATCTAAATATGGTGAAAAAGTTTTATTACTTTTATGTGGTAACTTTAAAATTACTCTTCCAGATCATTATACTAAAATCTTTGCAAACTATGATGTTAAATTAGATAAAATTGTTGGTTAACTTTTTATTTATTGAGGTAAAAACACAATAAATATAACACTATTCACATTACTGAATTTGAATAAATTTCAGATTTTGTATTTATTTTAAGTTACATTTTGGAATATTAAATTTTAAATGAATGATTTGCTTTTTAGTTCAATGAAAATTTCGTTTTATGTATGTGGATGGATTTTTGTTGGGAGGATACTGTGAAAGTAGAATCTTGGTTTATATTAAGGAATTTTTCTTTCAATATGCTGTTTGTGCCAGAATTGCCATAAATACACTACTTATGCATATCTTCCTGAGGTAGAGTTTCAACAAGTTTGTAGAGTGGTAACTGCATAAAACATAATGAGTTCAGGAAATGGAACATAATTCTCGGCACAGTTCATTTGGAGAGTGAAATAAATTTCTTAACACACTCAGGTAGGACACTGACTTGATCCTTCTCCACACCAAAATTAGTCCAGTGGTCAGAAATAAACTGAGCATCATACCCTAACAAATTGTTGAAAAAGACATAGCAGTGTTATGGGCACATCATGGAACTTCCCCATTAGATGACAGTGGTACGACAAACAACTGTCCTCCTCCTTTGACTTGGTCGTTGGAATGTTAGTGCTGTAAAGTCTATCAATCTTCCATGAAAGTTCTCAATCTCAGTGAGCTGCCAAATCGGAAAATTATCCCTGACATATGAGTTTTTAAGAATAGGGGTTGAATCATACTAATGTACAACCTGGTACACTGCAGTATCTGTTATATTTTTTTCGTTAAGATGGTATGTGAAGGTGCAGGGGCGTCTCTCAGCATGTCACAGGATGGTAGAGGCACTCAGTGGCAGCATATGCTGCAAAAGTCTTCTTTCCTGATGGTGGGCTTTCTTAAAATTAAACATTTTCTTTTCCTCAGTGGGCCTTACAGCACATAGCAATTCCTTAGTAGATTAAACTATAAGCTTTGCTAATAAGTCACTTGTGGGACATGCATTGAGGCAAATAAGGCAAAAATCGTTTACACGATGATTTTTGACAACTGAGATGAAAGGAGTAGGGACATATCTTTGACCCATACATAGTGGTTACTGTTCTTCTCATTGGAGTATAGGAGTATGTTTATACGCTGCTTCAGGCCAATTTAGAGAACTGAAGGGTTCTGACTGCTTTGCATATATCTTTACATTCTTTATCCAGCTTGTGCTCCTTCAGACTATAAACATGTACTGACATATCAGTATTCAGTGCCTCAAATTTGGGATTGTTCTGGAGTTCAATGGGGAATTAGATACCTAGAAAATTATAACGCCAGGAATATTATTACATTCATTATTTCGAGATGTACATTGTGGATTCTATTTAATTTTTCTCTTATAAGCCAGGAATTAGGATGCACAACAACAGCTTTTTCATTTTGATCATTAATATGTACCTGCTTGGCTGCTATACTGTTGGGAAGCCTGATGTCACTGGAACCCCATTTATCACTCGAGGACATGTGTATGGCTGTTACGTGAAATCTGTGATAGATTGATCGAGGGTGATGTAACACTACACTCGACCACTGTGAAATCATGTACAACACCTAGAACATATCAATTTAAAAACGAACGCGCTTATAGGAAATACTACGATTTTTGTAACAAGAATATGTACTTACATGGTACGGCACTGGAGGCTTCTCCACGGCTTGTACACCACCACCCCAAGACTCGTTGACTTGCTGCGGACGTCTTTCACCCCAAGCTGCTGGTCAAACTCATCCAGCATAATACTGCAACGAAAACAAGAACAGGAGACTTTTTCTAATGAAAGTATACTAAACGAAAATATACAATTAAATTAGAAAACATGTTTTCAAATTTGACAAGATTTTTACAATACACGGAATCTGAGCTCACAAACAAAGATTCGTACAAACCTGTTTCAACTGTTTTAATGAGCGTGTATATATATATATATATATATATATATATATATATATATATATATATATATATAATCTTAACACACTGAGCTATGCAATTCGTTTTTTAACAAAGACATATTTTCTAATTTGGACACACTGATTTTATAGGCTCATGCTACTGTGCTCTTCTCTCCAGACATCTTGCATTAATCACCTAAGATTTTCAGCCCTACCAGGTATGCTGATAAGCTCCATTGATCACAACCTGTACGTTTATTCGAGTCAGCATCAACCTGTCTTCCTTCAAACCCTTATGCTAATAATTTATAGTCATTGGCATAGCCTCCTCTGCCTGCTTTTCAGTGAATTCACGTAAGGTAGGTTCAGACATTAGAAATATAGCACTTACAAGTGGATTGCATGGACGATTCTTCTTTTCCTTGTGCCTTTGTCCCACAGTTGTCACAGGGTCGGCATGGTTAAGATCGGATTTGGCGTGGTTAAACGAAGGTGTGGCTGGATGCCGTTCCTGTCGCCACCTAGTACCCTTGGGGCAGAGTCAGTGCACCCCAGCTGTCTGCATCTAGTGTAAACCATGAAATAGTGCAAACGTGTTTCAGATATCTGCGAGTCATGTGACTGAGGCTGGACATGGGGAACAACTCGGTATTCACCTAGTGGGATGTGGAAAACGGCCTAAAAACCACATCCTGGCTGGCCAGCACACCGGCCCTAGTCGTTAACCCGCTGGGCAGATCCGATCCAAGGCCGGTGCGCCTACCCGAGTCCAGGAAGCAGAGCATTAGCGCTCTCGGGTAACCTGGCGGGTATTGCAGGGATGGTTTCCATAAGGAAACACAGTTACACGAATTTTCTTAGTTTCGTGTAATACATTTTCAGGATCTGCCTATTCATGTATGTACTAAGCAGAGAATAACTTAATTAATCACAAAAAAATGACATCTAACTTACAATTTGTCTACTGTGCCACCAAGTAACCGCAATAAAATAGGACAAATACCTACTTCGTCACGTGTTTCAATAGCTTGATCAGAGTAAGAAAAGTGTTGGATGTTTTCCGGTTATTCGGGGCACTCTGCACAGTCGCGATTCTAGAGCACGTAAATTTTCCTCCTAATTGCATGTGTAAGGGAATATATATGCAGATTCGTATATAACTGAATACCAGCGGAAGTCCTAGTATGCAGTCCCTGGAGAGAAGTCTGTGCGTACTATTCATCGCATTTCTCTGAAGTTTTCTAGTAATCAGTTCCATGGACGCTAAAAGGGCGGAACAAAGTAAAAAAATCTTCGTCAAAAGCAAGCAGCAGCAGCAGCAGAGGACGGAGAAAGGAAGCAGAGATTAAATTACGGATCTGGCCATGCGGTCGCCAGCAGCGAACGCACCGTCTCGGTAAAAGGCCTCCGCCGGGCCGCGGTTCGGTTCGATAAGGGAAAATTCAGTTTGCCCGCGCGCGCGCGCGCCCGAGCCCTGCTGCTTATTGTTTCCGCGGGCCGGGTCCGCTTGTAATCTCGTTACGGCGTGCAACTGCTGGTCGAGACGTTGCAGACAAACTCAATACACCCGCTACCTCTAACCCTGGTCCTCCCCTGCACTGAGCCTGAGCAACAGTTCAGTCGCAACTTGCAAGCCGCAGCACAAGGCGCTTTGCCGTACGCCCGCGGCCTTTGAAACAGGCACCTAGCACCTCAGTAGGGGGCGTTGGGTTGTCTTGGCTGTTTAACGACTGTCTGGATGAATCCACTCAGGTAATTCCTCCATAAATTACGTACAGAACGAATGCTTGTTGAAGATGTGTTTTTGTACAGAGCGATCTAGAAATCGTGCACATACCTCCATGTCTTACAAATATAGATGCATGTAGTATTTAAATTTATGCTCAACATCTCCTCCCAGGGTACTGGATCGATTTCAACCAAAGTTGGTACGGGTACCACCTGATGTCTGAAAAGAAGCACTGTGGGGGGAAAACGACCTGCCTCTGAGAAAGAAACATAACGCACCGCATACAAACACGCCTAATGTATTCGTCCTTTGTTTGCTAATGAGAACACGTAGGGATTTGCAACGAACTTTAAAGGAAGCTTCACAATTTTGTTAAACTTTTTCTCGCGTACAAATGTAACGTTAAATATTTGACACTTTAACGCATTAGTAAAGGTCTCAAGTTTTAAGTGGCATTATACAGTGGAGTCCGACTCTGTAAACACTTGGGGTTACTGGTTACTTATTACCTGTAAACATACATTACATGCTGTAAAGTTGGGAATGAAAAGAGGGCGACACGCAAGCGTAGGAAGGGGGAGGAAAAGATTAATGCTTAACGTCACGTCGACAACGAGGTCATTAAAGACTGACTGAGCAAAAGCTCGTATTTGGGAAGTATGGCGAAGGAAAGGGGCCGTGCCATCCGGGCGTTTGCAATAACCGATTTGGGGAAATCAAGGAGAATCTAAATCAGGGTGCGTGGACGCGAGATTGAACACTCGACCTTCCGTCTGCGAGTCCAGTGTGCTAACCAATGCGCTACAAACTCAAGTAAAACTCAGCAACAAAAAAATGGCTCTTAGCACTATGGGACTTAACATCTGAGGTCATCAGTCCCCTAGAACTTAGAACTACGTAAACCTAACTAACCTAAGGACATCACACACGTCCATGCCCGAGGCAGGATTCGAACCTGCGACCGCAGCGGTCGCGCAGTTCCAGACTGAAGCGCCTAGAACCGGCCGGCACTCAGCAACACCTGAAGCAATTACGTCTGGAACCACGCGACCGCTACGGTCGCAGGTTCCAATCCTCCCTCGGGCATTGATGTGTGTCATGTCCTTAGGTTAGTTAGGTTTAAGTAGTTTTAAGTTCTAGGGGACTGATGACCTCAGAAGTCCCATAGTGTTCGTAGCCCTTTGAACCATTTTGAAGCAATTACAATTGTTAGGTACTCGGCTTATTTTGTGTATAAAATCGTCTATACAGCTTATTAAAAGTTCTTTATGTATTACGACGTTCCGGCCACTGCCATCATCAGTCATCAAAAAAGACTTCTACTTAACAAAGTAATTTCTACGTCAGTAATAAAAGTTCTACTTCATCCTTCTTTATTAAGCTGTAAGCATTTTGATGATCACAGAAATGAGAATTAGAAAGGTAGTAGAACCTGCGCTTGGGGAAGAACAACATGGATTCAGGAAAGGCCGAGGTACTATTGATCTTATATTTGCAGTAAGAGTGTTGACAGAATAGTACTGGGACTATGTAAGAAATCTTGTGTTTTATTTGTAGACATTGGGAAAGCGTATGACAGTGTTCATCGAAACAAGACATGGGAATGTGACTTTTCATGCTTTCCCGACAGATCTGTTGCGAATACACTTCTCGTCTTTGCCACCGCATCTTATTGTGTAGCTCGCACAACATTTCATCGATGCAACTGCTCGACATTATCATGTGGTGGCAGCTGCTGCTGTCATTGCTGCAAGGCGTGACTGATGATAATCGCGTGGCGGCGGCGAAATTTACCATGCCGGGAGCAGGCAGTACGCGCGCGCGGGAAGACGCTCGTAGTTGGAGGAAAGCGTGCGCTCCTGGTGCCCCTGCTGGGGGCCGCAGGAAGGCCATCCGTGGGTGCGCTATGGGCAATGACTGTGCTGCCGGACGCTCCTGTGGTTCAACGCTAAATTAAATCTCAGTTTCAGCCTTTAACTACAGGAGCGTCCTGCAGTATTAACTTCTTGAGGTAGATAAGCATTATTGTTGGTTGCAATTTATTTATCGAATTGCTTCTAAAGCCTTATGACACTCACTCTTTTAAGATGTAACGTCTCCAAACTACTTCGTGTAGTGATATGTAAAAACAGTCTGTTCACACTAAAGATTAATAGGCTTAAAGAAGAAAAACGCTGCACCCTGAAGGAACTGTTCGAATGGGACAGAAATTGCGATAAGTGATGTACATTATGACGTCCCTTCGTGCAGATTAGGCAAACTATAAATTCTTAAATATTTTTCCGCGACATTGAGAAATTATAATTGTTATATGTGAAAGATACACTACTGAAAGTCAAGGAACAATGCCATTGCAAAAAAAAAAAAGAGCTGTTATCTGTAACATAAGTATTATTATTGTCTTTATTCTTTTTGGTATCGGCGTGAAACAAAAAGCGCCAGACACTCTCTGGCTTCTTCTTGTTCAGATAGGACGCCATTGTGCGTCATCTACGTAATAATGAGTGTACATGTTTTATTATTTGAGCAGTGAGCTCCAATATATATATATATATATATATATATATATATATATATATATATATATATATATCTCGCTGGTGATAATTCTAACTGTAACCTGCACGACATATCCCGTTTGCATGTTCCATCATTTTTACAACAGTTTCAGACGCCGCGCCGGCAGCAAGCTGAACATCGCTGGACTGCGACAGTTGGCCGCCATTAAGCGGCACTTTCAAATTAACGTAATTATTATCCCGTTCTTTCCACGGGCGACGCTGGAGATCGGCGATATTATTTCTTTCATCCATTATCTGTAGTAAACTGACATTTTCAAAATACTTAATTATTCCAGAACGAGATTTTCATTCTGCAGCAGAGTGTGCGCTGATATGAAACTTCCTGGCGGATTAAAACTGTGTGCTGGACCGAGACTCGAACTGGTCCCGAGATCGAGTCTCTGTCCGGCACACAGTTTTAATCTGCCAGGAAGTTTCGTTACGCAATTATTTATTCAGACGATTTATGTTACGTGTAATAGGGCACAGAGTTAGCCTGCACTAAGACGTAATTAAATCACACGTAGGTCCTTACAAATTGAAAATGGTGAAATACTCTTTTGTATTTGTATATATCCTATAATGATTAACTGTTTTTAGGCATGGATTCGTCTAAGTAATTTCAATAATCATTCAGGATCACACGCTACATTTTTGTGTCAGTAAAATCAAGGAACGATCCGTGCCTTCGCATATCTTTGCAGTGAAACCCAAAATCAAATTAAAAATAAAAATAAAATATAAAAATAATTAAATTAAATAATAAAACACACACATTAATAGGTTATAGATAGACAGAATACAACTGGCGCCCAATGTGGGGCCAGAATAATAGAAAATAGACATACTTTCAGATATAATTTCTTAGTAATAATTGTATTTTTGTGATTTTATGTGTATATATGTATCCATAGTTTGTATACTAACCAGAACCCAAACTTATTACACATGAAAATTACGAGCATCTAAGGAATGTTACATGGATGTAAAGAAATGCGACCCTGAGATATATGAAAGAGAGAGCTGCCAAGCTGAAAATATAGGCAAATAAACCAGTACCGAAAATAGTACTAAAGGTTAGGACTACCATGCATCGGCTACTATCCTGTTGTTGCACTTAAGTTTGACATGCACTGCTAAACTGATGACTCATGGTAAGGCAGAAATTCATTTCAAGTTACAATTTTAGAACAATTACTGATATAAAGACAGTGTAATGCTACTGAGTTTAACTTTCACTTTGCCACAACAACCAAGGTTAGCGTTGTTTATTTGTAATAGTACTTGCTTTTAAAATGTGTGACTGTAAGTGCATATGTTTATGTGCTGTGTCTAAGAGTGTGCAGACTTGTTACAATAGCAGAATCAAGTTATGGGAAAAGTGGGTAGAATTATGGATGCGAAACCCAACACAGGTTTTGTTCCGCATGATAACGTGCAGGACAGGAGTAGATTTGTTGACGATAGTACAGCCAATGCCTCAGCAGGTGAGATGCTGGGGGCAGCTGGCAGAAGTTACCAGGTGGAACACCTGACACCTACAAGTATGTTGGATGTGGAGGATGTCAGACTGTTAACAGAAAATGTTTTGACACGGAACAGGCCATTGGGGAGAATTATCATGTCACCTGTGTGCTGTCCACTGCCTGATCCATTCGCAGCTTTACTACGCAAATTGGAAGAACGTGACAAGGAAAGTGATGGGTTACAAGCGGAAAGAGGTAGAAAATTGTTGGAAAGAGATGAAAACTTAAAACGAAAATTAGAAGAACGTGATCGATTACAAGCTGAGAGGGATAGGCGACTGTTATCACAGTTAGGTGAGCGAGAACAAACCAATGAACAAAATGCTATCAGATTACCTTGAGAACATTTCCTCAGAGATAACTGAATCAAAAATTCCTATCAGGGGCTGTCTGAACTGGTCAGCAACTTAGCTTTGGAGGTAAAGGCTATAGAGGCAGCACAAACGACTTTGAAGGAGGAGGTAGATTCAATCACGACTAACATGGAGCAACCAGAAGTTTCATAGCGAGAATGTATTGAAAGCCGATCAGGCTGACAAAATCGAGAAAGAATTCCAGGAGCGACTGGATTCGAAAGAACAAATAATAGTACGACAGGTAGACGAAAATGTAAAGACTGCGATGCAACGTGTGACCGTGGGCGTTGACCTTGCTAACAATCGAGTAGCAGAAACGCTGCAAACGGAAGTCCACAGCTGAGCCATAAGTTACGCGCAGAGCTTCCCGACGGGCTGCGCGAAATGAGAGAGCGTATTGCTAACTTAGAGCGCGAGGCGCTCGGCTGTCAAAACATTAGAGAAAGTATCCCGCCTACCCGTAAAGTGCATGGTAATGCACCGAATATGGTTACTAATTATGATCAACCACGTGATGGTGGCTGGAACAGCCACAGTCCTAATAGTGTACCAACAACGTTACCTAGCATTCCGGGGGCTCGGTACTGGCACAGAATCCGATGGTAGAGGAAAGCCTACTTAAACATAGGCAACTGCAAATTTTTTATAACGAAAAGGAATCTGTTCACCCAGTCGTTTTCATTAAAAGTTTTAGGAATGCCTTTCCCAGTATGTGGACAGAGAAGCAAAAAGTTCCGTTTATTGTATCTCATATACAGGGAGATGCTGGACTCTGGGCAAATGAGGCAATGGATATGTGTTACAATACTGAGCAGCTTGAAAAGACTTTGTTAGGCAATTATTGGTCAACGAGTATTCAGGAAAGATTAAGAAATGAAGTCTATTGTCCAGAAATGTATAATCCCCGACACTGTAGTCTATGGAAATATTTTGAGAAATACGTTAATAAGACCAGATACTAGGCTGAGCTAGTGAAGATGTGATCTGGCTGCTAAGGCTGCGGCTGCCCGGACATACCAAAGATAAGTTAATTAATTGTTGATGAGGAAAGTTTACACAAATACCTATCAGTGTTAGACAAGATTGATTTGTCATTAGCGGAGATGAAGGCAGAAAAAAGTCATACGAATCATTCTTCTTCTCCTCACAAAAATGGCAATAGAAATAACAAACAAGTCCACACTAATGAGAATGGTAAAGGTTATGATCAGCAAACCAGTAATGGAGGCAAGCGAATGGCGATGGATATCAGCAGCTGAACGGAAAAAGAAAGTGGGATGATTGACCCAACACCCGATACCAAAGAAATTTGAAGTGGTGAAATAGCAACAGTAACAACCGAAACCAGTGGTAGAGTAGTTTCTCACCGCAGTTAAATCAAAACACAGGTCCCCCAATGGTACCGAACAGTGAACAAAGAAATGAAAATGGCGGAGGAAACGGAAATCAACAAAATTTGGCCAACACAGTAATCCATTGTTAGGATAGTGGAGGTGTCAGACGCCAACCGCTACCTACTGTTGGTCGGCGGGTGAAGTGGGGGCACAGCAAAACAGACTCGAGAAAACGTTGACATGCTGCGGTATAATGATGATATCGCAATGCAGGGTGAATTATTAAACAAGCCTAGTAAGTGCAAAAGCAGCAATCTAGAACATATACAGGCTGTGATTAAAACGCAGAAAATATTCCAGTCGACGGGTGCATTGATACTGGCGCGACTAGTAGCGTTCTGAGTTTTTAACTGTATAAGGCATTATGTAAGATAAATGAAATACCGCTTTATCCAGTTCAAAACTGTAGTGTGTCTGGAGCTATTTGGGGCACAGGCACAAATACATAAATTCCAGGTGCAGGTTGACCTGAAATTTAGGGAAGGAGCGATGAAATGCACTTTCCTAGTAGCAAAGGTTTTATCAGTAGCTTGTATCCAGGGTTCTCACTTCTTGAGGAGCAGAAAGGCTAATATTGACCTTTCCACCTGGGAAATTAGTTTAATGTACGGTGAGCGGATAATTGTACTGCATATGATTAGAACGAAAGAAGTACATGACAGTTATTGCCAGACTATTCAAATCAAATGCCGCGTTTTAAAAGTTTTGTAAGTTAACTGTGATTTAAAAGGGAAAGAATGCTATTATCCTGAAAAGGGAATAGAGAACACTACGGAAATACAGGAAATGGTTTACGACAAGGTTAAGGAATCGGATTATTTGAACAGTAGCCAGGAACATGAGCTTAATCGTTTGCAGTCAAATCATTTAAATGTTTTCTCGGAGAAACCTGAAGTAATAAAGGGTTACGAATACAACATAGAGGTGCTGCCCCATGAAACCTTCTGTCACGCCACGTATTCTGTACCGTGGTCAAAGAAAGAGGCGGTTACAAAAGATACCACATAATTATAGCATTCTCTTGTCTAACATAGACGGAGTCAAGATTAAAGGACTATACCATTTTAAAGACATCAAACTGTGTATAAAATGATTCATAATGACAATTGAAGATATAAGATCTTCTTTCAGTTTTTGATGCGTTTTTGGTTCAAATGGTTCAAATGGCTCTGAGCACTATGAGACTTAACTTCTGAGGTCATCAGTTCTCTAGAACTTAGAACTACTTAAACCTGACTAACCTAAGGACAGCACACACATCCATGCCAGCGGCAGGATTCGAACCTGCGACCGTAGCGGTCGCGCGGTTCCAGACTGTAGCACCTAGAACCGCTCGGCCACACAGGCCGGCTGATGCGTTTTTCACGTAAATAGTAGTATAGCAGTGTTTTCCATGATATATTTTTCCGTATCTAGGATATAGAAAGTGAAATCCATGTCAGTGTACTTCACAAAATAACAATATTACTTGCTTTTAAAAGATGCATAGGAAACACATTAGTTAGTGAACAGTGTAACGAAGGAACACAAGCTAGTGAAATTGAAGTAGAATAGTGAATATAAAGTGATATCAGTTTTGAATGGGAACATTTGATATAATTTCATATTGTAAGGTAAAATTAGGACTATTATTTCAATGTAAGGTTTAGCTTGTGAAAAATTTAGTAGAGATGTAAGTTTAATTTTCTTAAATATACCATAATCATTTATTTGGTAATATTTCAACTACTAGAGTAAGAAGAAAGACGACCATGAGTGAAACCCATGTTAAAGGGAAACACCATAGGTCATCAGCAAAGCAGATTTCGATGAAACAATTTTAGAATCAATCGAGCAAGGATATGTCACGCCATTTTACCTCATGATTTTGTTAGATTTTCGGATCAATGGCTAAACTCAGTTTCGGCTTGAGAAACGCGTATTAGGCACCATGTAACACAGGAACATGCGCAGCAGTCCTGACAAAATATAAAAATACAGGCTATTTATTGGGTATAATATGGTAAAGCCATTATTATTTTTAAGTCAGGCGAGAGTCTGAGTACAAGTTCTGTTGATCTATTGGTCAGACAAACGTGACATGGGGTGCAGGAACGTAAGCAGTGAATAGTGTAATTAACAAACTGTAACACCTGCCTATAAACTAAAAGACAGATACTGTAAGTGACAGATCTGATATTAAATTGTTCTATGGAGAAAATTTGTGTAGTCACAGAGACATTAAAAACTGTGACTTGAACTATATGGAAATTTGTAGTATGAGAAAGTGTTAAGTGAACGATCGCCGTACTTTATACAGACTTTGGCGGACGTCCTTAATGAACCTATGTTGTTAAGTGCACACAGTGCGAGAAGTACGGAACAACTGTATAATTTCTTCTCGTGTAAACTGTGCGAACGATGTATTTGGAACAGAGAGCGTTTTACGCGCGACACCAGTCAACATTCCAACACGAAGCGGACCCTTGGTCGGCGAGTGACGTGCCGCGCTTGGAGTGATATTTTTAGAACAGGTTATAAACAATGAATAGTCATCGTTCTACGACACGGTGCAACGTAGAGCGTGTGATGACTTTAGGACACTTATATAGCGCGAAACATTAAGAATATCACAAAAAGTGAAAAAAGGAACCATGTTTGCAAGATTTACGCGATTACTGGAGTTACGCACGTGGGGTGTAATAAACAGTTACAGAGCTATACAACAGCAGTGACTAATAATGTGTGCATTTTTTACCATAGCGAAACCCCATCTGTGTGTTAAACAATAATACAGCGTAATCGAGCTTGTTTCATGGTCACTCCATTGCGTTACGAGCGGTTTGGGGAGACCACAACACAGGAGGTGACGCCGATGTACCCTTGGCGTACGGTAGCGCACTTAAACGTCAACGCGGGTGGCGGTGCCTGCCTCCACGCCGACGCTATATACGTTCCCGCCGGGCGTAACCGTGATGACGCAGCGTCGACTACGCGACGCCATACCTGCAACGTCCCACGAACATCCGACAGCCGACGACGGCGCCTACCACCTGGCGACACCGTCGACACACGGCATCGCCATACAACTGTCAAATTATCTAAACAGACAGAGATGAAGGATAGTCTATTTCGCTCTGCCCAGTATTTCTGCGGTTTCCCTTAGGGCCCTAGTCCGACTGGAGACCGATAGTAAATAAATGTCCGCAGTTTCAGTTCATAACAGACTATCTCTGGCAAGATAAGTATTGCTTATATTCAGGGTATTTATAAATGAAGAGCACGGTTTTAACGCTTTATAATATTTATTACATTAAACTTACAGTTATAAATGGTATGTCAAATCAAAGAGCGACTGAAACAGTTGTGTTAGGCACGAGTGCGCATGCACAGCGCGCAATGTTTCCGTCGCAGTCCGCTAGACAGCGGTAGTAGCTGAAGATGGCGACTAGTGAACAGAAAGGGTTTTGTATTTTGCAGATTGCAAAGACCGAATCTGTAGTTACTGTGCTAGGTGCGTTCCGGCTGAGGTTCGGTTGTTATCCTCCAAGGACGATCAAGAGTTAGTGAAGTGACTGTTGAGCGAGTGAGAGAATCGTTCACTCGTAGCCCAAAGAAATCAGTCCAGAAGGCTAGTGGTGAATTACAAGTTTCCGTGTCGACTGTTTCGAAAGTTTTAAGAAAACGCGTCGAACTACGTCCTTAACGTTAACAGTTATTACAGGCTCTAAAGCCGGTAGACCATGGTTTACGTGCCAACATTGCAAACGAAATGTTGTTTCATGACGATGAAGATTTTCTGGATCATGTTGTCTTCAGCGATGAATCGACCTTTCACCTTAGTGGACATGTTAACACTCACAACGTGCGCATCTGGGGCTCAGAAAATCCTCACTAGGTGGTAGAAATGCAGCAAGATTCCCCTAAAGTGGCTGTTTTTTGTGTCGCATCGCAGCGGAAAGTTTATGGGCCTATCTTTTTTCGTGAATCTACTGTAACTGGCACTTCTTACTTAGATACACTAGAGCAATGGCTCTTCCCTCGGAAGAAGATGAGCCAGAGAACTTCATTTTCCAGCAACATGGTGTGCCACCTCACTGGCATAACGAAGTATGCGATTGGTTGAATTTCACTGTACCCAAGTGCTGGTTACGCTGCAAGGGTCTCAATGACAGGGCTTCCTTTGCATGGACTCCACGTTCACCTGACCTAACGCCATGCGATTTTTTTTTTCCTTTGGGGCTTGATCAAGGATCGTGTGTACGTGTCTCCGCTACTAGCAGACCTCCCTGAATTAAGAAACCGGACTGAAGCAGCTGTTGCTACAGTCACTGAAGACACACTTATCAGTGTTTCAGAAGAACTCGGCTATAGACTTGATGGGTGCCATGTGACAAATGGTGCTCACACTGAATATGTATAAGGTTCTTGGTAAAACTGTCTGAGATGCTCTTCCATTTGACATATCATTTATAACTGTAAGTTTAATATAATAAATATTATAAAGCGTTAAAACCCCAATATTCATTTATAAACACCCTGTATATGTACCAATTATGTTGAAATTTTGTAACCTTGTTTAATGATGTAAAGTGTGTTGATTTGAACTCAGAGTATCAGACAATCATAGAAATTTATGACAGGAATCATGTTAAATATTGTGATGCAAAGGGAAAACTTTAGTGAAAGTGCTTCATGTGACATAATTTGGAATGCCATGTCCACACATTATAACATGTGACCGTGGCATTCCAGGGCGCCTTATGACGTCCCATGACCCAGATTAGGCAAACTGTAAATTCTTAAATATTTTTCCATGATATTGAGCAATTATAATTGTCATATGCAAAAGAAAGTCTATTGAAAGTCTAGGAACAATGTGATTACAAAGAAAAACTATTATCTGTAACTTCGCTTGCAGAGTTGAGCCCTCGGTCATTCCTCCATGCTGTGATGACTTCTGTCTCTTTGCCCAATTCACTTGCAGTCGATTGCTCACTGACACAGGCGGTTTGGGTTCCATGAGCTGCCGAGGTAGAACTTCGAATTTGGCTTCCGGGAGCTGCCAAGGTAGAACTTGTATGAAATTTTAGTGGCCACGATGGATACTATCCTGGAGTAGAACATTATGTTGGCACCCATGTCATCGCTGGATTGGACTGTTCCTTCACTGATGATGCGTGGTGTCTCCTTAATGAATATGTAAAGAGTAAAATAAAAAAAAACAAAGTCGGCAACCGAAATTCCAAATATCTTCCATGAAAGCATCTTGCACTGTCAAGAATTGTAGTGATGTGACGTTTCACGTCGTTGAATTGTGTGTACCAGTTTCTTTGAAATTTCAGTGAACAGTGTAGTGTGCCAAGACATTTTACACTTGTATTCGCTTCCTGAGGTAGATGAGCATTAATGCTCGTTGCGGCAGAACACATTTAAAGAAAGTCACCTCTAAACCGATTTACTTTTTGAATTGCTTCTAAAGCATTATGACACTCCTCTCTTCAGATGATGTATAAAAAAACAGTCTGTCTGTTCACACTAAAGATTATTGGACATAAAGAAGAAAAAACGGTGTACCATGAAGAAACTGTTCGAATGGGACAGAAATTGCGATACGTTATGTACAAGTACAGACGAATAATTACCATTTAAGAAAATTTGGGTAATTTATTCAAAAGAAAGAGCTTCACAGACTGAGTACCTCAATAGCACTTTCCTCCAAAAAATGGCTCCAAGCACTATGAGACTTGACATCAGAGGTCATCAGTCCCCTAGACTTAGAACTACTTAAACCTATCTAACCTAAGGACATCACACACATCCATGCCCAAGGCAGGATTCGAACCTACGACTGTAGCAGCAGTACGGTTCCAGACTGAAACACCTAGAACCGCTCGGCCACAGCGACCGGCTTCTTTCCTCCACCTCTGATCCTTATCCAAGCCGTCATTCAGCTTGGTACTGATTGGCAGAGTTGCTTGATGTCCTGGGGGACATTGTGAAGTCTTCAGCCCAGTTGGTGGGTTATATTGTCAAAATGCCGAGCTGATTGGAGGATCCTGCCCATAATGCTCCAGGTGTTCTATGTTAGCGAGAGAACCGGCGACCTTGCTGGCCATCCTAGGTTTCGGCAAGTGTAAAGACATCAGATGAACCTCTCAATGTATGGCTGGGCATTATTTTGCTGAGATTCATGCCCAGGATGACTTGCCATTAACGGCAACACAACGGGACCTAGAATATCGTCTTCGTACTGCTGTGCTGTAAGAGTGCTGCGGTGACAATCAAAGAGGTTATGGTATGAAAGGAAATGCACCCTGGACCATCACTCCTGATTGTCCAGCCTTACAGTGTGGACAGTCAGTCCAGGGCGTCTCCTGGCACGTCCTCGCTAGTCATCTGCTCTCAGTTCAAGGTAGCACTCATCACTGAAGACAATTCTACTCCAGTCAATGAGATTACCAACCAAATGTGCCCTATACCACTGAAAATAGGCTTGTTGATGCATAGAGGTCAATTATGGGGGCTCAAGGGATGCGATAAGCCCTGCCCCTCTCTCTGATCTATCTATAAATGGTTCTTGTCGCAACTGAATTACTGGTTACAACTCGTATTGATGATAATGATGAATCTGTGGCTCTGAGTGCCTCTATGACGATTGCTCAGTACTCACGCTCTTTCAAATGGTTCAAATGGCTCTGAGCACTAAGAGACTCAACATCTGAGGTCATCAGTCCCCTAGAACATAGAAACACTTAAACCTAACTAATCTAAGGACATCACACACATCCATGCCTGAGGCAGGATTCGAACCTACGACTGTAGCGGTCGCGCGGTTCCAGACTGAAGCGCCTAGAACCGCCCGGACACACCGGCCGGCTCACGCTCTGTCATCTCTCAAAGTGCACTACTTCTTTCATGACGCTGTATTCTGCCATGGTTCACCCATTCCTGCCAACATTGTGGAATAATGTCATCGCGTCTATTCAAATATCGAGTGATTCGCCGATTTCTAGAACCGGCTTTTTTGAGGTCAACTACACGTCCAAAATACTATAATCCTCTCACAAATGCTGTCATCTGCGTGTATCGTTCACGCGTCTCTCTGCGAGGCATATTTACTGTCAAACTGAGTACACGGAGAAAAGTTCGCAAGGAATTGATGCCGTGGCATCAAAGCGTCCACTGCTTACTATTATTGGTAGCTACAAGTTGAAATTGCACTACATCATTACAAATTCATCAATCGGCAGCTAAAGTTATAATTGCGTTTTCCGTTGGTACCTGGATATCAATTTGTGACCAATTTGCATTACTCCTCCGTGGTGCATCGTTTTTGTCTTAGAGTGTATAACAATGGAAATTAACATCAGTGTCCACATACACCACAGTGACTGCAAAGGCGGAAGACGAGTTCGTGCACTGTGCGAAAGGCGGCCGGTATCAGTCACTCTATACAACCGATGTAGATGTTCGTAAGCGACAAATTGAATACACCGTTCAGGCATGCACTCCACACGCCCATCCACATGCACATCATAGCACGGCCTAACCGTCCCTTGCGTCGTCGCTGTTTATTCAGTCTAGAATAAGAGACCTGTCCACCGCCGAACTGCTGTCGACCACGCCCACGCCAGAAACACGCTGCTCCTTTCACCAGATCATCACTGTTCGCTTTCCAAAGAGCAGTCAGCATTCCCGTCTCATTAGTAGGAGTTCAAAATGTTGTCTATGCGTCTAATTGCAGTACTGAACGTATCTCTGAAATGAGTTACAAAATCTCTCAGGTAACCCTGGGGAATTCTGTAGATCCTGGAAGATTCCTTCAATCCGCAAGAGTAAATCCTCGAGAGAGTTGACCTCGGTAGCATAGACCAGGCTACTGAAACGACTTCATACACATAAATCTATGCGATCTGAATCCAGAGACCTTGGAAACCGTGGCAAAGTCCTTCTCTACTTATTCAGTTTTGACCATACGTCTGAGTTAGAAGCCGACGCACTTGTAAATGAAAATGTGCTAGGACATCGTCATCCATGAACCATATGTTCAGGCGTTGGTTAAGTGAGGCATTATGTATATCAGGAGTACAGTCCGACGGAAACCGCATTTACTGATGTCCGGTTAGTCTCTGTGGCAGGACGTGTGGTCCAGTTTAGTGGTCTCTGAGCAGTCCTGCCCAGATGTTCAACGACTATCGCTGCTGATGCCGTGACAAGTGAGTTGCATTACGACTGACATCGGCCCAAAGGTGGAGTTATGGTTCAAATGGTTCAGATGGGAGCACTATGAGACTTAACCGCTGAGGTCATCAATCCCCTAGAACTTAGAACTACTTAAACCTAACTAACCTTAGGACATCACACACATCCATGCCCGAGGCAGGATTCGAACCTGCGACCGTAGCGGTCGCGCGGTTCCAGAATGTAGCGCCTAGAACCGCTCGGACACACCGGCCGGCGACAGTTATGGTACTTAAAAATACCGTCACCGGTAAATCAAGCCTCATTCGTGAACAGAATACTGCTTACAAAAAATGGTTCAAATGGCTCCGAGCACTATGCGACTTAGCCGGTCGGTGTGGCCGTGCGGTTCTAGGCGCTTCAGTCTGGAACCGCGTGACCGCTACGGTCGCAGGTTCGAATCCTGCCTCGGGCATGGATGTGTGTGATGTACTTAGGTTAGTTAGGTTTAAGTAGTTCTAAGTTCTAGGGGACTGATGTCCACAAATGTTAAGTCCCATAGTGCTCAGAGCCATTTGAACCACTATGCGACTTAACTTCTGAGGTCATCAGTACCCTAGAACTTAGAACTAATTAAACATAACTAACCTAAGGACATCACACACATCCATGCCCGAGGCAGGATTCGAACCTGCGACCGTAGCGGTCGCTCGGCTCCAGACTGTAGCGCCTAGAACCGCACGGCCACTCCGGCCGGCTACTGCTTACAAGCAGGGGATTTGTGGTGCACTGTTGTTGCACCCATTGGCAGAAATTCTCTGTGAGAGGGAAGCCTGATTTGTTAAAGCCTGCATTGTTGAAGCCTTGCATTCGCTCGAGATGATATACTCGTAGATAGAGTACTTGCCGATTTAAAACCCGCCACACACTGCTATGACTCAGGACACGCTCTTGGATAGCAATCCTCCTTGTTGAAGTACTAGGAGTTTCGTGTACAATGCGTAACACGCTTTCCTCAACATTAGGTGTTATAGATCTGCGTCGACCTTCTTGTACATGGTGTACGAAACTTCCCGTTTTTCTAAGGTGGTGATGTAACCGGCTAGACGTACTCCCGTCGGGCTTCCTTCAAAACGACAAAGCTTCCTCATACAATGGTGCAGCCTCAAGGGCACTGCCATTCGCTTTGCCATACGTAAAGTGCATGTCAGCATACTCGTCATTGGTGTAACCTCTGTGCATAGAACCTTGACATTCGTAACTGATTTGAGGGAGAAAGGGGAATAGTTGCGCATGCGTAAACAAAAAGAGAGTCAAAATATCCACAGGTGTACTGCCGGTCTACAGCGTCCAACGGGCACAATGTTTCGGCGATCATACATGTCGCCATCATCAGGTGAACTGACGGACTCAGCTCCTGTGAACCTGCCGGCACGGAGATCCGTACGCTATGGCTGCTCAGAGGGAACTGGGTTCTGTCGCGGTGGCGGCCGATTTAAATACCCTCCGCCCGCGGCGCGCTCCCTGTGCTGTCCGCGCCCCGCGCCAAGGTCGCGCGGTGGAACAGATTGCGACGGCGTCTGAGATGACGTCGGTGTGATGGCTCTGTGCGTCGTGATCCTCACAACTATACGTTTGCTCGATTTACTCTTGATTAACCCAATCGCTGGTTCCCAAGGCTTGCTAACATTATAGCCACAGTCACGGTTTATGAGGTCGTCATTGGTGTGAATTTCGATGGCCTCTCTAACAACGCTGTCCCAGTATCTCGACGTCTGTACCAGAATCCTCGTGCGTTCATACCCCATAGCGTGATTTTCCGACAAACAATGTTCAGCGACCACCGACTTGTTCGGATACATCAGTCGAGTGTGCCTCTGGTGTTCACGGCATCGATCCTCGACGGTACGCATCGTCTGACCAATATACGACTTGCCACATTGACACGGAATCTGGTACATGCCGGCCTTCCTCAAACCGAGGTCATCTTTGGCGCTCCCCAACAGCGCACGAGTTTTATTCGGAGGACAAAACACAGTTCCGACCCGGTGTTTCTTCAAAATGCGGGCGATTCTCCCCGAGAGTGCGCTTGTATATGGAATAAACGCAGTGCCTACCTCCTCCCTCGTGATTTCATCCATCTCCACAGATTGTGCTATAGTGGTTGGACAGAAAGCACTCTGAGTACCCATTTTTTCGAAATACAGTTCTCAGATGTTCCAATTCCTGGGGTAGACTCTCTGCGTCAGAGATAGTGCGCGCCCTATGTACTAGAGTTTTAAGTACCACATTCCTCTGTGAAGGGTGGTGGCAGCTGTCTGCGTGCAAATACAGATCAGTGTACGTTGTCTTCCGATACACCCCATGGCCTAGGCTGCCGTCAGGCCTTCTCTTGACCAAGACGTCAAGGAAAGGTAGTTTACCCTCCGTTTCAGTCTCCATAGTGAATTTGATGTTGGGGTGTATGGAGTTTAGATGTGTAAGTAAGTCAAAGTGTTTATCCATACCATGTGGCCAGATGACGAACGTGTCGTCCACGTAACGGAAAAAGCAAGTAGGTTTCCATTCGGATGACGACAGGGCTTCCTCCTCAAAGTTCTCCATGTACAAATTCGCTACCACCGGTGAGAGTGGGCTACCCATGGCGACTCCCTCCGCGGGCGGAGGGTATTTAAATCGACCGCCGCCGCGACCGATCCCAGTTCCCTCTGAGCAGCCATAGCGTACGGATCTCCGTGCCGGCACGTTCACAGGAGGTCAGTCCGTCAGTTCACCTGATGATGGCGACATGTATGATCGCCGAAATATTGTGCCCGTTGGAAACTGTAGATCGGCAGTACACCAGTGGTTATTTTGATTATCAAATACGCCGGGAGAAACTCAAGAATCACAAAAAGAGAGTCTATCCCAACACTTGAGATGCCATCGTAATTACCGCTGTATCCAGGGACGTTTACAGTTGGTTCCCAACTCGAATTAATGCGATAGTCCTACAGTGGTTGCTTAGTGGACCCATGATTATTGGAGCGTTTTAGCTACTTTTGGCCTGTACTCTCCATGTGTGAGTTGTTGACCATCAGAGTGTTTCAGGATATCTCGGTTACTGTTTTCCTGCTTGAGTTAGGAACAGAGTTAAAGAGTTTCCGGTTTGGCCTGGACCAGCAGCCATTTCCATACTCATTGAACATGTCTCTTACTGAATTTATGCTACAGTATACTAAGCGACCAGACAGAGTGTCTGAATCGATTAACTCCTGTTGCAAAATATTTTAACTGGGCTGAAACTAATACTTAGCTAATGGCTTCATTTGTATGTGCACTGTATGGATTTTAGGTGCAAAAATTGTCACCCTTAAATAACCGTGGACTGCAGCGACACTGATGATTCTAATTCGGTTCACCGGTGTATCGGTCCATGATCTAAGATAAGTTTTAAGTCTTGGAAAAAATTTTGTCTCTCTGGATTTTACGTGCAAAAAACTTTTGAAGTTCGCGACATTTGTAGTTCAAACTTGTGCGAATAGGTTCAAATTTTGTAAGAAAGCAAATCAATACATGCTATAAATTCTTGTTCTCTGAAAGTTTTATCCGTTGTCACGATATACGAAAGAGGGTTCGAATGGCAGTGAAGCAACCAGTACCTGAATAGTCGTCGGCCAAGTCAACAAAAATCTACATCGATCGCCCATCTACGGCGGTCTAATGTCAAAATTATGGGAGAGTAAACACAAAAGTGTAAGAATTATCGCTTAATATTTTATGATATGGAAATGGCAGTAGCCGAAACCGGTAATAGTGAAGTGTAAAAGTTTGCGTGATCAAGACGGACCCTAAAATAAAGCGAAAAGATAATAGGGGATGTGTTAAATGACGATCAGTTTGGGTTTAGGAAAGGTTAAGGCACTGGAGACCCAATTCTGAAGTTGCAGTTGATAATGGAAGCAAGAGCAAAGAAAAATCAAGACCCGGTCGTAGGATCTGTCGACCTGGAAAAAGCGTTCGACAACGTAAAGTGGTGCAAAATGCTCGAAATTATGAGAAAAATAGGGGTAAGCAATAGGAAAACATGGATAATATACAATATGTACGAGAGCTAAGACGGGGTATAAGAGTGGACGACCAAGAATGAAATTCGCCGATTAGAAAGAATGTAAGACAGGGATGTGGTCTTTCGCCCTTACTGTTCAACGTGTACAATGAAGAAGTAATTATGGAAATAAAAGAAGTATCCATGCGTGGAATAAAAATTCAAGGTGAAAGCGTACGATTCACTGATAACATTTCTATCATGATTGAAAGTGAAGAAGAATTACATGATCTCCTGAAAGGCATGAACAATCTAATGACCACGGAATACGGACTGAGAGTAAATCGAAGAAAGACGAAAATAATGAGGAGTAGCATAAATGAGAACAGCGGGAAACTTAATATCAGGGTTGATGGTTACCAAGTAGATAACGTTAACGAATTCTGCTATCAAGGCCGCAAAATAACCAATGACGAACGGAGCAAGGAGGACATCGAAAGCAGACTAGCACTTACAAAAAGAGCATTCTTTTCTCTTCCGGTTTTCCCATAGTCCATGTTTCACTACCATACTGTACCCCAGACGTAAAATTTCTGAAATTTATTCCTAATAAATTTCAGAAATTTTACGTCTGTGGTACAGTATGGTGAAAACATGGACTGTGGGAGAACCGGAAGAGAAGAGAATCGAAGCATCTGAGATGTGGTGCTACAGACGGATGTTGAAAATCAGGTGAACTGAAAAGGTAAGGATTGGGGAAGTTCTGTGCAGAGTCGGAGAGGAAAGGAATATGTGGAAAACACTGACAAGGAGAAGGGACAGGATGATAGGACATCAGGTAAGACAGCAGGGAATGACTTCCGTGCGACTAGAGGGAACTATAGAGGGCAAAGCTGTAGGGAAAGACAGAGCCTGGAATACATCCGAATAGGACGTAAGTTGGGAGTGCTACTCTGAGATGAAGTTGGCACAGTAGAGGAATTCGTGGCGGGTCGCATCAAGCCAGTTAGAAGACAGATGGCCCAAAAAAAGCACAAGAATGGCTAATACGTCCTGAAGTCAGTTACGATGTAATAGAACGGAGCAATGATTTCGACTTATGTGTCAGCTATAAAGACATTTAAATCAAAACATTCTAGCATATTCACGCTTTTTTACGAGTTAAGCCTAGTTCCCTAGTGCAATGAGCTCATTTAGATCATCCACTCTTACATGCATGACGACGGATATAAGAACGAACAGCCGCAAATTTATGTGCTTGTAGAGATTGGGATGATTCTATAATAGGAATTTCGACAAATGTGTGCGCTTTTATTAAAAGAACTATCGCAGAGTGGGGATGCATGGAGACTGAACTTCAGTGACACTTTGTGTCATACATATGTACATGAGAAATGCAGTGTTGGATGAAATGATGGGACGTGTCATGTTATACAACGTGATACCAAATATCATGTTACTTTACTTGACAATCATATTACATTAATGGGTACTAATACTAGTAAGTAAAAAAGCGCGATTGTGTCAAGATGTTTCGATATAAATTTCCTTGAAGTTGCCAGATAAGTCGAAAATCTAGTTCCCTTCTTTCACATCCATAATTCAATCCGAAGCCGTCATTCCTGAAACAAATGCTAGATCCATAATATCTAAGTAACTGGTATGGTAAGAGTGGTGCTCTACAAAAACTACGGTTCGGTAGTTTTGGTACACTACACAAATGACGTAGTAAATGTTAATATTATGGGTAGTATTGGTAGCACTGGTAGGGAAAGAAACACAATATGTAAGAGAGAAACTCCCCATCGACGGTTACTCCCCGCTTTTTGTTCTTCTGCTTGTTTTGCACATAATTCAAACCGTATTTTATTCAGTGCTATCCGGTAGGCTACTTTACACGGTTACAGAACATAAAGTGCATTTTATAAGTAATAAAATCATTAGTTGATCACGTAACTTCTGCTATTTGCGGCCGCGCTTTTCCCGCGTCACGAATGAGAAGCCCATGGCCCGTTTGAACGGCAGGGTGCACTGGATGGCGCCGTGCTCTATGATTCGTCTACGATGGCGTTATAGCCTTAACCCTTGGCGCCTGCGGTCTTATGGCGAGTCAGCGTATAAGAGGGTTGTCCAGAAAGTAAGTTCCGATCGATCGTGAAATGGAAACCACTGGGAAAATGCGGTAAAGCTTCATGTGTTGGACAGTGTCTCTAGTATGCCCGTCGATCGTTATGTGTCGTTCTTTTCAGTTTTGAGTGAACAGTGAGCACGTAAAGATGCGCAGGGAATAGCGTCTCCAGCCAAGTATGAGGGCCTGGTTAGAGATTTCGCCTGTGTCATGCAGCCCACATAACACAAATGTCGAGTAGTTCCTTCTTCAAGTCAATCTACGGCCGCACACTACCGGGCAATGAAGACGCACCTGCAGCGTTTCGGATGAGAAGTGTTTGATCACCCACAATACAGTCCATAATTGGATCCCCCTGAGTCCCATCTCTCCTCACGAGAACCGCTGGCTATGAAGGCAAATTTTTTCTACAGACAACGAGCTGCAGACCAGTGCAGATAACTGGCCGAAAGCACAGGCGGCTGCTTTCTGTGACGAGGATATTGGGAAGTTTATACAACACTACGAAAACACTCGAAGTTGGAGCGGGGACTATTTGGAGAAGTAGATGGAAGGTGTACCTAACTGTTGCAAATAAAACGTTTCTGGTTTTCACTGTGGTTTACATTTCGCGACCGATCGGAACTTACTTTCTGGCCAACCCTCGTATATTGGCGAGCCATGGTAGCAACACGTCAGTGAGCAACTGTAGATGACGAGCAGCTGTCTCGTCGAAATATAATGCAGCTTCCACAACATTATCCGACGCGACGCCCGTGAACCATTGAAGCAGTTACTACATCGGAAGAGTCTTAAACAGCACATTTGTTACTTGGTCTTTTGTAACTTGGGAAGGCGCATTAAGAGGGGCTGTGCATGCAGTTTGGGTGTATTAGCACTGTGTCATTGATACTGACTTGCTCCACTATTTTCTTACGTCTTCTACGCGGAAATTTTGAACTTTGTATTGACATCAGACAAACGATACTTGAAGGTTAGTTAACGAATCACTGTGTGCATCAGATTTTAACAAATTCCAATACTATAATCTAACACAAAACCGGACAAATATGCAATAGCTTTATTTTAGGGCTAATATTTCGGAAAATACGCGTAGTTTACTTTTGATAACCCGTTATTAGTTGAAGCTGACAAATTTTAGCAAATCATCAGCTTTGGCACAAATAATAGACAACTACACAAAAATTAATTTGTGATAATTACGTACACAACTTAGCAATAATATTATGAATATAAACACCATATTCTCAGAACCATCAAATATGTTTACCTGTTATTCAACAGAAAGTAAAAGGAACCCACTGACGCTGCATGTATGGATGTTTCGGAGAATTTATGTTTACTCAAAACAGAAACTTACTTCCATAGTTACATATTTGAAAGGAAAAATGACAAAAAGTAAGCATCTATGTTGTTTAAACTTTCGAAGTTTCTCACTCCAACAAACTGGATTCCCCGTAAATTCTCTGTTACATTTTTATTTGTTAACAATATTTTTTCTCGTGTGATGGAAAATGTGCGTGAACGGACGGAAAATATTTTTTTACGAATGTCAAGCTAACTTGTCCAAAGCGATGATCTCTAGGCTTAACCAAAACAAATGGGATGCTATTGTTTCCTGTTTTCATTTACGTCATCATCTATGTATAAGTTTTAATTACAGCAGGATGCTG
Organism: Schistocerca nitens; assembly: GCF_023898315.1. Lineage (NCBI taxonomy): Eukaryota > Metazoa > Arthropoda > Insecta > Orthoptera > Acrididae > Schistocerca > Schistocerca nitens. The sequence continues at coordinate 413,032,992 of NC_064620.1, forward strand.
GACGGCGCTGAGGGAATTATACGATTATTGTTTCGTAGCAGCTTGGTGTTATGTGCCGCTATTCGTTTCCCGATGAGTACGAAATTGCCCAACGGCATATGAGAATTCCGTTCATAAAATAAACATATCCTGTGGCTGCGTAACTATTAATCAGATCTGATCAACCATTGCCTACTGATGTAAAAGAGTTCCTTCATCAAAATAATAATTTTAAATCTATGTACGCCTCAAATAAGTGTAATGTGGAAAATTCCGATACACTGAAAGATAAATGTATGGTCTTCAGTCCAAAAGTTACAGATCTTGAGTAAATAAAATAAAACTATTAGTACTGGACAGCCATTACCTGTTTCTCTCTTAGGTGACAGTGAGTGTCAGATATGACCAGCACAAATCTTGAAGCATTAGCGGACATTGTGCACTTCTTTCCCTCAGTTCCCCTCCCCACTATTCTCCCCCTCCCCCCAGACCAGCGCCATCACCACCACCACCCAGCCACTTACTGTCTCGAAACATATTCCTTCTACTGTCAAGATATAGCTGTCATGAACATGACTTCAATTGCTATTGCTTTAAATTTTCGTTGTTTATGTAAGATTAAACGGTAGGCCGGCCGAAGTGGCCGTGCGGTTCTAGGCGCTACAGTCTGGAACCGCGTGACCGCTACGGTCGCAGGTTCGAATCCTGCCTCGGGCATGGATGTGTGTGATGTCCTTAGGTTAGTTAGGTTTAAGTAGTTCTAAGTTCTAGGGGACTGATGACCTCAGATGTTAAGTTCCATAGTGCTCAGAGCCATTTGAACCATTTGAACTTAAACGGTAATTATTACAGACTCATGCAGCATTTCCTTATTTACATTTTAAATGTTTTCTATTAATGCTAAAGAAAGTACAGACCTACGCGTTTACTGCGTACAACGAGAGAAGAATGTTTGGTATGATATTGTTACAAGATACCACAGGGCAGCTTTGGTAGCCTATTTGAATAGTTTACTTTCGTCCTACACTATCGTTGTGAGTGTTCTGTGTTAAGAGTATCTGTATTTGTTTTGGTTTTGACTGTCTACTTCCGTCACAATCTGGCCGCTCTCAGTCCGTCTTCTTCTCCTTCTTTTCTTTGGACCTACTTAGAACCACAGGGATCGTTTCGACTCCTTACTGGACTCTTCCGTTTCATGTTAGCCAGAAAGTGTTCTGATAGTGAGCAGGCTTCGTCCCATCTGCCCACTTCAATCTGCTGCTCCTTTTACTTGTAAGGGAGACTGGGAATACCACTTTTAGAGTGACCTGCCGGAATTTTGATGGGTTCTGAATCGTTCCTTGTGGAATTTCAAGTTTTTTCATGCGGGTCAAATTCTCATAGAAGGTCAGTCGTCTTTTCCTCATAGATGGGATTATGTCTTACTGCAAATGGTACAGCTTACTGTTATGTATGACCCTGTACATGTCATTCTCTTCTCTTATTGGCCGTAGTACTCTCCTTAGGATTCCCTGTCCCTTGAGCTCTGAGTTCTTGTTTCTTGAGTAGGTTCTTCTTGTTCATTAAGAGGCATCAAGAAGCGTATAGTATGGACTGCCTTAATACTGACCTGTAATATTTGAGTTTAAGGTTCTTGGAAAAGTACTTGGAGTTGTAAATATTCTGTACCAAAGCGCAATTATTGTACAGGGTGTTACAAATAGGTACGGCCAAACTTTCAGGAAAGATTCCTCACACACAAAGAAAGAAAATATGTTATGTGGAGTCCGCAGCTCGTGGTCGTGCGGTAGCGTTCTCGCTTCCCGCGCCCGGGTTCCCGGGTTCGATTCCCGGCGGGGTCAGGGATTTTTCTCTGCCTTGTGATGACTGAGTGTTGTGTGATGTCCTTAGGTTAGTTAGGTTTAAGTAGTTCTAAGTTCTAGGGGACTGATGACCATAGATGTTAAGTCCGATAGTACTCAGAGGCATTTTTTTGTTATGTGGAAATGTGTCCGGAAACGCTTACTTTCCATGTTAGAGCTCATTTTATTACTTCTCTTCAAATCACATTAATCATGGAATGGAAATACACAGCAACAGAACGTACCAGCGTGACTTCAAACACTTTGTTACAGGAAATGTTCAAAATATCCTCCGTTAGCAAGGATACATGCATCCACCCCCGGCGCATGGAATCCCTGATGCGCTGATGCAGCCCTGGAGAATGGCGTATTGTATCACAGCCGTCCACAATACGAGCACAAAGAGTCTCTACACTTGGTACCGGGGTTGCGTAGACAAGAGCTTTTAAATGCCCCCATAAGTGAAAGTCAAGAGGGTTGAGGTCAGGAGAGCGTGGAGGCGATGGAATTGGTCCTCCTCTACCAATCCATCGGTCACCGAATCTGTTGTTGAGAAGCGTACGAACACTTCGACTGAAAAGTGCAGGAGCTCCATCGTGCATGAACCACATGTTGTGTCGTACTTGTAAAGGCACATGTTCTAGCAGTACAGGTAGAGTATCCCGTATGAAATCATGGCGGTGAATCGACGAAACTAAAATGAGCTCTAACATGGAAATTAAGCGTTTCCGGACACATGTCCACATGACATCTTTTCTTTATTTGTGTGTGAAAGTTTGGCCGTACCTTTTTGTAACACCCTGTATACCAAGTGCGTACAATAACTGCACATAGTGACTCATTAGATAGTTTTCATGGTGTACAGTAGGGGGCCGTTACTGAATGGGTTTATTAATATAAGAATTTGATTTTCATTTTTTCACTTTATGTTCGTCAGTGCCTTCTGCCTGGCGGTAAGCTGCAGCGTCTCAGTCACGCTGCTCAGAACCGGATAGAACCACCCTGAAACTCACGTTTTGAACTATCAGCAGCTGAACTCACGTGTTGCTGACGAGGTAACGCTACCGAACTGCGCGTCTTACGACCTGACCGACCAATAGGGAGGCTTGGAGGTGGTCAAGTGGGGGTGGAACCGCGGCCGGCTGCCGGGAGCGGACACGGCGTTCGCTCTCTTCTGCTGGCAGCTTCCAAGCCGACCAGACGCCGTCCTCACCTGCTCTCTTGGGCGGCTGCCCATTCAGTCTCGGCGGCTTCTCCAGGCCTGCCTTACTTTACGGCATTAAAACCTCACACAGTTTACACTATGTTTTATTCTTCACCTCAACGGGTGCCTACCGCTTTCCCCTCCTGGACAATCCTGACGCATTAACAATAGACTACACGTGTTTTACAAGAAGAATGTCAATTATTTACTAAACATGCTACAACGACATATATAACTGTGCATTCCACAACTGGGACTCACATTCAAAATCTTTGAATGCCCAGCTTTGTATAACTTTTGAGACAACCCGTCATGTACCTCTCCCGTCTAAACTATCAACAGCTTGGATCAAACCTAGTGCACTCTCTGTTGCTACAGCTACCCTAAGACTTTATGGTTCACATAATCTTCTACTTAGAGAAGTTTTATTTGCTCAACTCGCAGTAATTACTTATATGGACTACTAGTTTCGACAAGTTTGAACTGCCATCTTGAAACCATCTGCATACATCATACACTGCCGTCTAGTCATGAGGATTAGAAGCTTAACTAACCGCAAATAATACTGTTGATTTTTTAAAATGCCGGGATTCCGATAAATTTATATTTAAAAATATGATTATCGGCTCTCGATATATCTCTAAAACCTCTGTATATCGATATATCGACGGAAAAGTTGTCGATGTCCTTCCTTATAAAAATATCGTCTGCAAATGGTAAAATACTTGCGCTTTTAGAGCTGTATATTTAAGTATTTATTTATTGTTAGGACTGTTTACACCGGGAAGATAGCAGCCTGCCTATCCCCCTTATTGAATTGACAGGAAAACGATACATGATTACACGTGGTGATAACCAGTTTGCTAACAATGGTGACTGCATGTAAGTGGCATAATAAAAGGTGTCCCGATGGGTGCATCGTACGGTTTCGTCACATATCGCTTTTGTCCGAACACTTCATGTCGACATTCCTGTTTCTTTCATTTCTGCCAATGCCAGCGACGGAGCAGTTGTAGTGTCAAAATTGCGTCGTGCAGCTAAACGTTGCGGTTTCTGTTGGTAGCGCCGATTACCGGTTACGTCACTATTTTCTTTCAAACGTCTCCGCCTATCATGAAGGCCAATCTTGTCATTTAGAGTTTTGTTCATTATTGTCAACTACTGTTTTTGAAGAATGCCGATGAGAAGAAGTAGCACACAAGTTGTGTTAAAAATTGATTTTTATGGCAGGTGGTGTGCAGTTTATTCATATAGGAAATCTTCTTCTTCCATTCACATCGCCACCCCCAGTGCAATCGAAATTTTCCTTTTGTGTCACACAGTCAAAGATAAAGACTGGACTTGATGGAAGTACTGAGACAGCATCACACAGTGAAAGTAAAATTATGTTCTACCACAATTTCAAAAGAACAACTTCAAATATTTACCGAAAATTGTGAAAAAATGTAATATGAAATAAAATATCTGCACTCATTATTGCCAGTTTAATATCGATATAATGGGGTGAATATTGCCGATGTATATCGAAGTTTTCTAAATAAAATATCGATATAGTGTTATTTTATCAAGAGCTCTAATAGGAACAGACACACTAGCGTAGTGTCATACGTCAGTAATGAAAACATAATTTATTTCTTGCAGTATGATGGTTCATTGGTGGGACTGTTTCAGAGAGATCAGGTACTGTATGTTTATGAATAGATGACAGAGTGGCACCGTGTTTGATATATGTGTATCTAAAGATGACAGATAAAATTGTCCTGAAGGTACTTGGTTCAAATGGTTCAAATGGCTCTGAGCACTATGGGACTTATCTTCTGAGGTCATCAGTCACCTAGAACTTAGAACTACCTAAACCTATCTAACCTAAGGACATCAGACACATCCATGCCCGAAGCAGGATTCGAACCTGCGACCGTAGCGGTCGCGTGGTTCCAGACTGTAGCGCCTAGAACCGCTCGTCCACTCCGGACGGCGAAGGCAGTTGTCCATGTAAGTAACTACAGCGGTATGGGATGAAGAGAAGATTATATTTTTCAAGACTTTGAATCCTTTACATAATGCCGAGGTTTTACTAAGAGTGATGAATATAAAGAAGTATGTGGTATGATTTCATAAGATGGTTAGACACGGTAGTCTTAATAAGAGAGAGAGGTTCATTGAAAAGGGTATGAAGATTTACGCTGTTTTGACTGATTTAGTTTAGACTGTTGTTAGTGTGATATGAGATAGACACATACTAACTAAACACAGTATCGATTGGAGAGAAAGAAAATTGATATTGGGTGTATAATTTAAACTAAACGTCAGAGTCATTTTTGATGGACTACTAACGGAGGGAACAGGAAGACGAGTCATTCTGAAAAGTTGTCTTTCACCATTGCTATTCACCATCTACTTGGAAGAGATCATAGAAAGCACGTTGACGGAACAAGAGGAATCCGGGCAGAGGACAAAAGGAAGAAGTCTGTAAGATCTGCAGACGCTATAGTGTTGTTGGCGGAAGGCAACTATGTATCGATATGGCGAAAGGTCTAAATAGCAAATGTGAAGTAATCCCACTGAAGACAGATAAGAAAATGAGCAGAGTCATGCATGAACTGTGACCATCTGCGGTTTCTGGAAGGTGAGTACCAGGGGTATAAAAACCTTCATTCAGCTTTTTATTACACCGCTTTATTGACTACTAAATTTAACAATTTGTTCTGTGATTAAATACCTTCGTAAAATGACCACCAAATAATTTTGCAATATTAATAAACGTGAGCAGAGATTTTGCGTGCCACAATTTAAGAAACAATCATTTCACACAGAAGGCACTTAGGTCCCATTGAAAACAAACCCAACTAGTTAATTATCATAATAACATTAATGTAACCTTCGGTCAGAATCTGGAACAGACCTTAAGGCTTCAACCACATTACAGAACAAAGCAAGATTTAAACTTAAGATAGCGTAAGCAGCAAGGCGGAACAATTTTCGGCATACAAACACACATCAGTACATGAATATTACACTCCCATTAATTAACAGGAAAATAATATCGCCAATACAGTTCACACAAGGGAATTTTAGCATACAGCAAGAATAAGGCTAATAGCTCCAGTTAAGTTAATATAAACTAAAGGCAAATTATTAATTAATCATTTGATACATTAGGACTAGCGGACTCTTGGGGTGTTTGGACTCTAATGGCTGATACCAAGATATCGTAACAAGAGATGGTAAGAAACTTAACTTCTATCCCGGAAGTACTGGACGATAGACGTGGCTTAGCCCAAGTTCCGCGATCGAACACAGGACCGCGGGACCTCGTCCTCGTCGTACTCAGATTCTTTCCGGCCGCTCACGAAAGATGAAACAGTAAAGGAAATGCATGTGCAAAGTTGGTCACGCGATGCGCAACCACCAGTCCGAGCTACCACTAATGTAATCGTGAGGCGGCTACTTGGCATAGAAACCACAGATCAGTACATTGAAATAACGAGGTTAAAGATTGCCTACAAAGATGAGGTAAAACAAATAGGAACCCGATAGACAATTTATAATAGGATTCAGCATTTTCAGTTAGCCTCTAACTTACAACTGATTACAAAGCCGAAATCTGAGAAGCAATATATGCTTACGCATGAACACGCGAGAAACATATTATAATCAATAACAAGGCCTTTTTCCGCGCTAAGGCAAACTGAATAAAACTTCAACAAAACCGCAGGTGAGACTACTTGACCCAGTACAGTAGAAACAAGCTATTATTTAAAAATAAAAATGTAAATTTAGAACCAAATTTTAAAAACACTTAAGTGACCCGATTTAATTAGTATTCTGGCTTACTGCAGAGCCTCACGAATGGCAAGATTTATGGACTTCGAGTAATTAATTGCATACAGCACTTAAACTGTATATTAATTGTTATACACGATAGTTGAACACAAAGGTAGAGACCATAGTCATTGTAAGCTTCTGAGCAGGAGAAACAAATCTATCACATGCTTCCCCGTGTACAAACCAGCCTGCAACAGACTAAGTTAAAACTTTAGAAAGAAAACGCTTTCACAACAAATTCGTAGAATGTAACATATAAATTTCCGCACTTGACAAACAGAATTTTAACAGCGTTAAAGATCACCTGACGTTACTGCTCAGGAATAGGCCAATGGACCAATCACGTCCTTTACCTATTGCAACGAACAACTAACGGTCTATTTAAAATACTACTGTTATCTCAGACACAACCCCACGGCGGTTGTAAGTACGGAGGCGAGAACATACGTCACTAAAAACAAAAGCAACCACCATTACCTAACCGTGTGACTTCGGCTCCACATGTGGAAATCTCGTTGAAATTAGCAGAATCTCTTCTGTGACGTAAGATCCCAGTCGCACAAGGTACCGTGTTGGATTCACGGCAAACAAGCAGCTCTCTCAACCAAGGAGCGATTCCTTCCCCCCTCCCCCCCACCCGACACGTCCTGATTTCCATCTCTCCCACCATCAGCGCGACGGGGACTAGCTTTATAAATTCCCCCCAGCCGCCGACAGAGCGCGTCAACACCCGTCTACCCCGCCCTCATGGACAAACCATGCTCTCAGGTGAAAAAATCGATAACCAGAGACCCTCAATGGCTCAATTCTGTAGGGAAAGGAGAAGAGAAATGGCTAAAATCACTGTGGACGGATAACTAGAGCAAATGGCCAAGAATTCAAAACTCCAACAGAGGACTTGAACCTTGACGCAAGCGCAAGATCGAGGATATCGATAGCCAAGCTACAGTCCAACACAAAGAGATAATTGTTGTGTGTGTATCTCTCTGACTTTTGGGGAACATTGGGTCACGTGTTTCTAGGGATCTGGGCAAAAGAGCACAGGCATTTGGAAGGCAAGGTGCTTAGTCCCTTTCAAATGTGATGAAGGCAGCTGGCTGGTGTTAAATGAGGGTGACGTAATCTTGCAGGTCCCTGGCGAGAGTCTTCCAGTTTTGTGATATTGGAAGAGATTATTTGTATGCAAATGCACACTGTTGAAATGTTCGTGATATACTCTCATAGCTCAGGTATATTTACATTTATTGCGTCCTGCAAAAGTCGCTATGAATCGCAGAAGAAAATAGTGTTGTTGATCATTCGCAGCTTTGTGAAGTCAATACATACGAACGTGGTTAGGGAATCGAACTTTTGTCATATAATATGAAACATTACAAAAGCTTTTAAATCGTACTTTCCCTCAGTTAGTTCATTAAATGATCTTCCTTGGGTCTTGTATTAAATTTCTTTTATGTAAAAGTGTTATGTTCGACTTGTTGGGCCTTTGTGATGCCAAAAGATACTGTCGTTCTGTGTTATTACGGTTTTAGGTCAAGTATACAGTTTAAATTAAGCTACTAGTCCTTATTTGTTCATTTCTGATTCATTTATTGGGTATTTAAATGTGAAAAACAGCGATTTGTCTTCTGCAGTTGTGCGATCGCATGTTGAAAGATGCGATCTTCCTCTCACAAAACTGCTGCATGTGATGAGTCTCATTCCATATTTCACTTCTCCCCTATATTTATGCTAGCTATTCTCCAAAGGATGCTGGTTGCAGTGATGCTGTGGCAGATTCTACTAAAGTGTTCCAATTCATGGCTCACAAGCTACGTCAAGTGGAATACTACTTCGCGGAGTTGAGACTTCTTGTTCATCCGGTACTTTCGTTTCCTGCAATTATATTTTGCTTTTAGCAGATCGCGCAAAATAAAATGGAAACGTGTAGACTGCTCTTACTTAGTTGAAGCTACGATTAGAAGCTATTTCCTGGTGTTCGTGTTTTTTGTTTAACATCTTGAAATTGAGATTTTAAGTCAGACCACTTAATACTTTCAACTTGATTACATCGAGAGAGAGATCAAATAATTAAATTTATAACATTTCCGTCCAGTGTGGAAGATGTGGAAACAAAGTACATGAGAATACATAGAGGGTGATGAAAATCTAATACTCATAGGGAATTGGAATGCGGTTGTAACGGAAGGAGTAGAAGAAAAGGTTACGGAAGAATATGGGCTTAGTAGTAAGAATGAGAGAGGAGAAAGACTAATCGAGTTTTGGAATAAATTTCAGAGAGTGATAGTTAATACCCTGTTCAAGACTCGCAAGAGGTGGAAGTATACCTAAGAGTGGTTGGGAGTTACAGGAAAGTTGTCAGTATTACATTATGGCTAGGCAATGATTCCGAATTCAGATACTGGACAGTAAAGCGTAGCCAGCGGCAGATATAGACTCCAGTCTCTATTTAATACTAATAACGAGTAGTCTGAAGCATAAGAGACTAGTTAGGAAGAACCAAAGTGCAAAGAAATGGGGTGCAGAAGTGCTAAGTAATGAAGAGATATGCTTGAAGTGCTCTGAGGTTATGGATATCGTGATAATGAATAGCTTAATAGGCAGTTCAGTTGAGGAGGAATGGACAACTCAAAAAAGCACCATCACTGAAGTCACAGAGAAAAACGTGGGCACAAGGAATGTAACTGCGAATGAACCATGGGTAACAAAAGAGATACTTCAGCTGATCTACGAAAGAAGAACGTACAAAAACGTTCCAGGGAATTCAGGAAAACAGACATACAAGTCACTTAGAAATGAAATAAACAGGAAGTAAAGGGAAGCTATAAATGAAACGGCTTCACGAGAAATGTTAATAATTCGAAGAAGAAATGACTGTTTCAGCATACAGAAAAATCAAAACAACCTCCAGTGAAACTAAAAGCAACGGTGATAACATTAAGAGTGCAAATCAAATTCCGCTGTTAAATGCAGAGGAGTGACTGGACAGGTGGTAAGAGCACATTAAAGGCCTCTATGAGGGGAAGGCTATCTGATGACGTGATAGGAGAAGATACGTAGTCGATAGGGAAGAGATAGGGAATCTAGTATGAGAATTTAAAAGGAACTTCGGAAGACTTAAAATCTAATAATGCAGAACGTATAGATAACATTCTTTCAGAATTTCTATAATCATTGGAGCGAGTAGCTGCAAAACGATTATTCGTGTCTTGTTGGTGTGTAGAGTGTATCAGATTGGCGATATACTATCAAACTTTCGGGAAAACGTAATCTACATTATTTCCAAAGTTGAAAGATCCGTCAAGGCCGAGAATAATCCCACAGTCACCCTAACAGTTCATGCATTCAAGTTGCTGAGAAGAACAGCATACAGAAGAATGGAAAAGAAAATTGAGGTTCTGTAAATGACGATAAGTTTGACTTTAGGAAAGGTAAAGGCTCCAGAGAGGCAGTTTGATGTTGGGTTGATACTGGAAGCGAGACACGGTTGATAATGGAAGCAAGGCTGAAGAAAACTCAAGACACGTTCATGGGATTTGTCGACGTGGAAAAAGCGTTCTATAATATCAGATGGTGCAAGATGACTGAAACACTTAGAAAAGTAGGGATAAACTACAGGGAAAGATGAGTAAGATACGTATGTAAAAGAACCAAGAAAGAACCGTAGGAATGGAAGACCAAGAACGAAGTGTACGGATTCAAAAGGGTATCACACAGGGATGTAGTCTTTCGCCCCACTGTTCAGTCTGTACGTCGATGATGCAATGGTGGAAATAAAAGAAAGGATCAGGAATGGAGTTAAAATTCAAGGTGATAGAACATCAATCATTCGATTCACTGATAAAATTTCTATCCTGAGTGAAAGACAAGAAGAATTACAGGATCTACTGACCTGAATAAACAGTCTAATGAGTACAGAAAATGGATTGAGAGTAAACTGAAGAAAGACGAAAGTAATGAGAAGTAGCAGAAACGAGAATAGCGAGAAACTTAACCTCAGGATTGTTGATCAGGAAGTAGATGAAGTTCAGGAACTCTTCTACCTAGGCCGCAAAATAACCAATGACGGACGGAGCAAAGAAGACATCGAAAGCAGACTAGCACTGGAAATAAGGGCATTCCTGGTCAAGATAAGCCTACTAGTATCAATCATAGATCTTAAATTGAAGAAAAAATTTCTAAGAACGTACGCTTGGAGTACAGTATTGCATGGTTGTGACGCATGGACTGAAGGGAAAACCGGAACAGAAGAGAATAGATGGATTTGAGATGTGATGCTACAGAAGATTGTTGAAAATTAGGATGTTACTCGTAGAATCGGCAAGAAAGGAATATATGGAAAACACTGGAAGAAGGGACAGGATGATAAGACATCTGTGAACACAGCAGGGAATAACGTTCATGGTACTAAAAGGAGCTGTAAAGGGTAAAAACAGTAGAGGGAGATAGAGATTGAGGTACATCCAGCAAATAATTGAGGACGTTTGTTACAGTTTCTACTCTGAGATGAAAAGGTTGACACTGCGGAGGAATTCGCAGTGGGCCGCATCAAACTCGTCAGAAGAGGGATGACTCAAAAATTGTCATTTTCTGTGACTGACAATAGGCCTGTACTTTGGAAACAAAATTTTGCCAAAGATAAACTTTAACGTTAGCTGTCGTAATTAGAAAAATGAGAGTCTTTAAAATTTCCCAGGATGAACAGCGTACGTACGCCAGCATTCATTCTGTTCTATTAATGCATCATCACATTATAAGTGGCAGCTGTGACAGGACCCGAATAAATAATCAAAAACACATAGATGTGTTTTAATATAACTTTAATTTCTGCTTCATGATTACGTCATGATTATAACTTGAGTGAACAACAGAAATTATAAAAGAACAAGTAATAACAAGCCATAGGACGTAGGTCTACATCAGTGGAGCAGTTTACACTAGTAGTTTTAATATTTTTTTATACAAGCATACCTGTGTTAACTTCATTCCAAAAGAATACCTCAGTACTCTACGGGGCGTTTTAAAGCAGTTTACTATTACATCGCTGTAGATAGAATTTTAAGGAAATTTTGAGGCGTATTATTGTGCAGCTGGGCACAGAGACTTCCTATTAGATTTCCGGTGGTGACGTATTGACTGTTACTTCGTGACTATAAATAGTATTTCAGTGCTATAAGTGATTGTTTAATTAATATTGAGAGCTGATTTTGGAACTTTAGTAGGGGAAATGGGGGCAACATGAAACACCGTAGAATTTTTGGACTAATAATGCCATCTGGCGGCAGCTTCAGTTATTGAAATCGTAGTATCTTGTTCCCGCCACTAGAGGCACGACCAGTATCTCGTTGTTTATGACCTTGGGTAGACGCATACTGATTTCCAAACTACAAAAGTTTTTGTAAGGTTAGATTTTTCTGCTACCTTTATTTACAAGTTAGCATAATATTTACAAACTGAAGCGCCAAAGAAACTCGTGTAGGTATCCGTATTCAAATACAGAGATATGTAAACAGCCAGAATACGGCGCTGTAATCGGCAATGCCTATATACGGCAGCAAGTGTCTGGCGCATCCTTTCCGAACAGCTTAATTCCCGTCGCTCCGCAATCTTCCTCTCCCTGGACCTCGAACGTGCATATGACCGCGTATGGCATTCCGGTCTCCTCTTCAAGCTCCAAACCTTCGCCCTTCCCATTAACTACGTCCGTCTGATCGGTTCCTTTCTCTCCCGCCGTCCTTCCTATGTCACCATCCATAACACAGATTCCTACACCTTTTTCCCCTCTGCCGGTGTGCCCCAAGGCTCCGTCCTCTCCCCCCTTCTGTACCTTTTGTACACGGCGGACATGCCGCCGCCGTCAGCCCCCGTCCACCTTCTCCAGTTTGCCGATGACACCGCCTTCCTTGCCCTTGCCCCCACCCTACAGCGCTCCCAACACCTTCTCCAATCCCATCTTGACCGGTTCACCGCTTGGTGCAACCAGTGATTGCTCAAGGTCAATCCCTCCAAAACCCAGGCGATCATTGTAGGCAAAACCACCCCTTCCTTCCGCCTCCTTGATTTCTATCTCACCATCTATGGCCGTCCGATCGCCCTCACTCCCACCCTTAAGTACCTTGGCGTCACCCTCGACCGTCGCCTCTCCTGGACTCCCCACCTCCGGACAATCCAAGCCAAGGCATGCTCCCGACTCAGTCTCCTCAAGCTCCTCTCCGGCCGTACGTGGGGTCTGGACCCCTCCACCATCCTCCACACCTATAAGTCCCTCATCCGCCCTATCCTTTGTTATGCCCATCCGGCTTGGATCTCCGCCCCCCTACCTTTTATAAATCCCTCCAAATCCTTGAACGTCATGCTCTCCGCCTCGCCTCTCGCATCAGTCTCCCCTCCCCCACGCGGATCCTGTACGATCTCATCCCCTTTCCCCACCTCCTCCTTTTCCTTGAATGGATACGGATCCTGTGCACCTCCCGCAAACTCGATCCTCCTCACCCGCTCGTCTCCCCGATCCTCTCCCACCCCCGCCCACTGCCGCGCCTGTATTCGCACATCCCACCCGGTCTCCATCTCTCCACCCTCCTTACCCTCTCCCAAGGTGGCTTCCGCCAGCTCCCCCTCCCTGATGATGCCCTCCTCCCCTCCATCTACCCCTCCTACCAACTTTGATCCTCCCTCCCTCTTCCTGTTTCTGTTCCCTTGGGCACCCTCCATCCCTCCTCCCCTTCTCCTCACTCCTCCCCCGGGCCTCCCATCTCCTCAGCCATTGGCATCTCTGTTCTCCCCTCTCCACCCTCTCCACCCGCCCTCACCCTTCTTCCCCTCTTGGCAGGTCCCCAGACTCGCACACGCTACGTGGACTTTCGCGCGCTGGAGATCATCGCCATCTGTGTCTCGTGTGTGTGACGTCGTTTGTGTTTTTAGTGTCCGCCGTCACGCTTCTACGTTCACTTGTACCATCGGATTCATCAGTGTTATGTGCGCCGTGCCAACGTGTTTTCAGTGTCTTTCTCGTCGAGTGTGAACGGCTCCGTGTTTTTTGTGTGTCTGTGCCTACTATTTTTTGCCCGTCACTATGTTCATTTTCATTCTCCATTATTGTACTGTGATTGTCAACTCTATGGCTGAAGAGCGGCGTCGCATGCCGCTGCCAGCCTACCTGATTGTTCAGGTGTTAAAATAACAATAAAGTAAAAAAAAATGTCTGGCGCAGTTATGTTGTATATGGCCGATATGCCTCAACCTCCCGCCCCTCCAATACACCTCCTGCAGTATGCTGATGACATCGCCTTCCTTGCCCTCGCCCCTACCCTTCAATGACCCAACGCCTTCTGCAGAATCACCTTGATCTTTTTGCATCGTGGTGTAACCCGTGGCTCCTGAAAATCAATCCTTCCAAGACACAGGTAATCATAGTAGGTCGTACCACTCGCTCCTTCCCGCTCCTTGATTTTTCCCTCACCATCTGCGCCCGTCCTGTCCGCTTCTCCCCAACCCTAACCTACCTTGGCCTCACCATTGACCATAACCTCACGTGGATCCTTCATCGTCATTCTATCCAATCCAATGTCCACGACGGCCTCCGCCTCTTTAAAGTCCTCTGGCCGGCCAGACATGGGTGTTGAACCTCTCTACCATCCTCCACACAAACAAATCCTTAATCCATCCCATCCTCTGTTAAGCAAGTCCCACCTGGATATCCCACCCCCCCCAAATTCTTTAAACCCCCAGATCCTGGAGTGCCATGCACTCCGCCTCGCCTTCCGTACATGCCTCCCACCCACAAGGGATCCTCTACAACCTGACTCCTTTCCCCCATCTGCTCCTTTTCCGACTTGATCCCCCTCATCCCCTGGTTGCTCTTTTCCTCTCCAACCCCCGCCCTCTGCCGCGCCTTTACCCTTTTGCCCCCCCCCCTACCATCCACCTCTACACCCTTCCTTTCCTTTGCGAAAGTGGCTTCCATGGATTACCCCTCCCAGATGATGCCCTCTCTCCCATCATTTATCCCTTCTATCAACTGATCCTCACCTCCTGCCCTTTTCCTCGACTCCCTTTCCCCCACTTCCATCCTGTTTTTTCCCCGTCTACTCTCTCTCTCACTTCTCTCTCCCAAGTCCTTTTGCTCTCCACAATACTGCCTTTCCCACTCCTTCTGGAGTCCACCCTGTCCCTTCTTTCTAGCCCGCATCTCGTGGTCGTGCGGTAGCGTTCTCGCTTCCCACGCCCGGGTTTCCGGGTTCGATTCCCGGCGGGGTCAGGGATTTTCTCTGCCTCGTGATGGCTGGGTGTTGTGTGCTGTCCTTAGGTTAGTTAGGTTTAAGTAGTTCTAAGTTCTAGGGGACTTATGACCACAGCAGTTAAGTCCCATAGTGCTCAGAGCCATTTGAACCTTCTTTCTATATCCTCTCCCTCCATCAGCTCCCACCTTTTTTCTTTCCCTCTCCTCCCCTCCTTTTTTCCCTCTCATAATTTCTGGGTCCTCCCCCCCCCCCCCAACCCATCTGCTGCCGTGTCGCCTCTATAGTGCTATTTTAAGTGAGTGTTCAGTGTTGTGCATCCCCTGTCAGTGTTGTGAACAGCCACCATACTGTCACTAGTTGTGTTTTCTTATCTCGTACGAACAGAAATTAGACTATCGCCGTTTTTTTAATTATGCCTGCCTATTTACTATGTGTTTTACTCAGCATCACTGACTGTTTGTTTTTATATTTTCTACGCACCTTTTTCTATATTTTTCAGTTTTTAACAGCCACGGTTTTATCGCTTGCTTTTATTGTTCTACTATCTCCTAATTCTGTTTTTCAACTTTTCTGAAGGCTGCAAAGCAGCGTATTGTGCTGTTTCCAGGCCGCCCGCCCCCCTCTCTTGGAGGGGGGGGGCGGTATCGAAATCCAATAAAGCAAAAAAAAGGGCTGTTGTTAGATCTGTTATTGCTGCTACAGTGGCATGTTATCAACATTCAAGTGAGTGTGAACGTAGTGCTATAGACGGCGCACGAGCGATGAGACACAGCCTCTCTGAGGTGGCGATGAAGTGGGGATTCACCCATAGGACCATTTCACAAGTGTGCGGATATAGAGATAATCTCATGATTCCTTCGATCCTGCATGTCAGCAGGGGACTGTTCAAGTTTGTGGAGGTTCTGTAATGGTGTGGAGCGTGTGCAGTTGGACTGATATGTGGCCCCTGATACGTCTAGATAGACTCTGTGGCAAGTACTAAACCGTCATGTGACTAGGGCCTCCCGTCGGGTATACCGTCGGTCGGATGCAAGCCTCTCGACTTTGGCGACTTGGGTGTCGATGGGGATGAAATGATGATGATTAAGACAACACAATACCCAGTCCCTGAGCGGAGAAAATCTCAGACCCAGCAGGGAATCGAATCTGGGCCCTAAGGACTGACATTCAGTCTCATTAACCGCTCAGCTACTAGGGGCGTATGACTCGTACTTAAGCATCTTGCCTGATCACCTGCATCCATTCATGTCCACTGTGCATTCCGACGGACTTGGGAAATTCCAGCAGGACAATGCAACACGCCACACGTCAAGAATTACTACAGAGTAGCTCCAGGAACATTCCTCTGTGTTTAAACACTTCCGATAGCCACCAGCCCTGCAGGATTCATGTTGTCAATTCCCTACAGCACTACTTCATACATAAGTCGAGTCTAGGCCACATAGTGCTGCGGCTCTTCCGCGTGCTCGCGGAGGCCTTACACGGTATTAGGCAGATGTACCAGTTTCTTTGGCTCTTGAGGGAAGATATCAACACTGAGCGCTTAGGAGGAATAAAATTTTGCTCAAGCTAGCCAATAATCCAATCCATGATCAGATTTTTTTTAAATATTGAAATTGTTTCCTCATCGATGTCGAGAGTAGTTCTGTTGACGTGCATTGGGGAATTGACGAATAAATTGGATGAGATGGCGCTAGAGTTTACTAGCGAAAAAATAGAATGCTATGTCACCAGAACAAGCGAGTAAACATGATGAAATATTTAAAAAGCGGGATGTTTTGGCATGAGAATGTGCGTGTAAAAATGATGAAATATCGCTAATCATGGTGTTATGGCATCAGACTTTGCGAGTAAACATAATGAAATACCCCTAACGCAGGGTGCTAGCGAGTAAATATCGAAAAAGCAAGACTCAGTTGAGTCTGAAGTTAATGAACTTCCCGTCAAGCATAATACTTTATGCAGAGAAATATTGGACGAGATAGCACCTCTGGAACATGCCCATGCGAAGTTAATGGAGTGTAGAGCTACTAGTGTGTTGAACATTTGCTTCAGTATAAGAAGAGATGTTATGTAGATGAAAGGTTTACTCAGAATAAGTAAAATTAATGGACCATTAACCTAAACAGTTTTCTTGCAACCACGAAAATGAAATGTTACTGTTGATTCATAAATGGTGTGGTATGTGGCTGAATAATAAATAAACGCATCATATATTTTTGTTAAGGACTTTGATGTGTGTAACTCACACGTACCTAAAAGGAGATACGTTTAGACGCTGTCCAGCTGTTGTAGTAATGCTGCAATAACATGGTACCAATGTAGGATAAGACATGGATTGTGAGACTTCTAGGCTGGGTTTGTTGTCCGACTTCGGACCAGTGTTGACGTTTTCAGTTTCTAGTATTAATTAGCAAGCCATTTGGCAATATAATGAGCTTGGTGTTACTGGCTTTGTCATGAACGATTGTAAATACACCACCGGGGAAGAAAATTATACATCTGGAAAGATGACATCGATCTGGACCCGATGATGGCGTATGCTAACTCAAGGATAGTACATACATTGACATTGGTTTCAACGTCGTTCACCAGCAGACAGTGTACTGACGTAGACACCAGAACGGCATCTGTGTCTACAGTTTAACAGAGAATACTCACAACCAGAAGGCTCATTATAGTGCAAACTTGTGAAGTAATTAGGCAACCACCCCACGGAGGCGCATTCGTGCTTCCTACATCCAAGTGAGCGAGTATGAACGGAGCTTCTGGAGAACTGCCAAACAAGTGGAACGTGCTCTGTCAGTTGCACAACGATGCTGGTTTCAGTGGTCAAGTGAACACACCCACATTCCTAGTCGAGGCTCTGTTCGTCCACGCATCACTGACGACCGCCAGGAACGTATTGTAATGGCAGCAGAACGTACAGCTGCGACAGAACAGAGAAGAGAACCTGTGAGCCCCGACATGTCAAAACGAACTGTTGCGAACCGGTTATTAGTTGTGGAACTACGGCCACGCTCATCTCTAGCCAGTCTTCCACTCACGTCACAGCGTCGACGAGTAGGGCTCGATGATGATGATGATGATGTTTGGTTTGTGGGGCGCTCGACTGTGCTGTTATAAACCAACCTTTGCTGAGTCCAATCTCGCCACATTCGTGAATGATGATGAAGTGATGAGGACAACACAAACATCCAGTCATCTCGAGGCAGGTGAAAATCCCTGACCCCACCGGGAATCGAACCCGGGACCCCGTGCTCGGGAAGCGAGAACGCGACCGCGAGACCACGACCTACGGACTAGCAGCGCTCGAGTGGTGTCATCCCATGATCACTTGGAAGATGGAATGGCGCACCGTGGTCTTCAGCGATGAAAGCAGTTCCACCTGCAAGCAAGTGATGGTCGTTTGCGCGTTCGATGTAGAGCTGTTGAGAGCTTACTTATAGAGTACGTTCGCCGGCCAGTGTGGCCGAGCGGTTCTAGGCGCTTCAGTCTGGAACCGCGCGACCGCTACGGTTCGAATCCTGCCTCGGGCATGGATGTGTGTGATGTCCTTAGGCTAGGTAGGTTTAAGTAGTTCTAAGTTCTATGGGACTGATGACCTCAGATGTTAAGTCCCATAGTGCTCAGAGCCATTTGAACCATTTTATAGAGTACGTTCGACCGAACACAATGGATCAACCGCAGGTCTGATAGTCCGGGCTGCAATAGCCACAACTCTTGTTCACCTTTGTTTCTGGAGGTTGCGCTAACCAGCACTCGGTAGGTGCAGAATGTTGTTAGACCCATTCCTTCGTCGTTCATGCAAGAGAAAGGTAATGTGTTACTCTAACAGGATAATGCTCGCCCGCACAGCCCATGAAACTCATTGTGCTATGTAAGGCGTTCAGCAACTTCACTGGCCAGCCTTCTCCGGAATCGTCTCCAACTGAGCACGTGTGGGATACGACGGGACGATAAGTAGCTGGTGCTACTTGTAATCAACAACTCTTACAGAACGAAGCGAACAGGTCGAACAAGCGTGGCATGGAGTATCCCAGCATTCGCTCTCTGTACACTCGACTTGATGCCGGAACCAGCACCTGCACTACGTACTAATATGTGAAGCATGGTTCGATACCTGGTACCACAGAGCCGGTTGTGCTATTGATCTGTAAACGTAATAATTTCATGTACTACATGTGCACTGTTACAACAATAAATCTTAAAGGAATTGAAAACCTCTACAAATGTGTACTACTTATTTTCCGGCAGTCTATGAGGACGAGCACACTGACTTGGTTCAAATGGCTCTGAGCACTACGGGACTTAACTGCTTAGGTCAGCAGTCCCCTACAACTTAGAACTACTTGAACCTAACTAACCTAAGCACATCACACACATCCATGTCCGAGGCAGGATTCGAACCTGCGACCGCAGCGGTCGCGCGGTTCCAGACTGTAGCGCCTAGACCCGCTCGGCCACACTGGCCGGCGCACACTCTGACTTGTCCAAGTCTGTACAGTGTACTGTCATGATGATTAGAAAAGGCTGATAGCAAGATTTGCAGATTTTAATGTTGTCTAATTATTTGATGTTATTTCTGTGTAGTGTAGTATGTAATCGCGGGAGAGTTAAGATAGAGATATTTGGAAAACCGTATGGTGAACAAGCGAAATGAATCCAACAGGTTGGTATACCATGAACGTGCATATGACACGTCAAGTGTTCAATTAAACAGTCCCACCACAATCAACTGACAATATATGACGAAGGAAGGAAGGAAGCAGTTGTAGTGTAGCTCTAGAACAATAAGTGAATTGCACTTAATTTTGTAGAGCACAATTATGAAACTCCAAGCGTGTAGTGTGCGGAGACATTCTCGTATATGAAAGCAAAAGTCTTGTATTGGTGATGGGTAAACCATCTTCCTCACTGCCGACGGACTGACAAACGGTGACCCCGACGAACGGATCGCGGATATACTTCGAACTTTGTACGATTTAAATACTCCATTAGGACGACATAATGTGGAAGTAGTAAGCCGTCCTGCTTAGACGATTTCGAGAATATCACAAGATAGATTTTACGCGTCAGTGACTTACCTGTGCACTGAAACACTAAGCACGAGATGGCAGTAGTCATGTGGTTAGTATTCAAGCTTCGTAATCGGTGGTTCGCAGGATCGAGTCCCACTCGTGTTTTCTTTTTCATTTATATTTTTTTCAACACTAGTCTGCTATGTCATAAGTATTACATTTGAAGAGTAATATAATGGAAAGACACATTAATTTGCATGAACTTTTATTGAATATCCAACGTTACTTGATTGTTGGCTAATTTTTATTGTCACAACAAATATTATATCTATAATTATCGACAAGTAAACGACCAAATGCATGAAGTTTTCTTGGAAATGTGCACCTGTCGCTATGACATAGTGAAAGTGGGTGTCTAATGGGTACAGAAACTCCCTGTCACCTAGTTGCCGTGTAATGCAACAGAAAGATATTTTGAGTTTCAGTCACGCGAGGAAAATGTCAACAATTCCGTCGATAGATTTTAACTATCAAGGTATCGGTAGCACTATCGGTTAACGATCGTCCATATTTTAGCAATAGACCAACTATCGTCCTTTATTGTTTTATTAACCAGTTCAGTTCTTACCTGCAGTTGAATCTAACGTAAGAGCAGCCGTCTATTGTGATCGTTTCGAGTTACGGATAAGTTTGTAAAAACAAAAAAGAAGAAAAGAAAACTAAATTGGATTCTTCCACCAGCGATATGATAAGTTAAAATTGTGTACGAACTACTATACTAGCCTATTTACCAATGTATGGCAGTTTAATACAAGCCCTGGTGTCGTTATTCGGAGAATGATAGAACATTAGGGTTGCAATATTTCAGTATTTCGTAAAGAAGCGGAGAGGCAAATGTCACTACAAATAGTATTCGGTTCAAATCAATGCGTAAAAATACAGTTTGATTTACCTGTGCCCTCCCCCGAAATACCACTGATAAACAAAAATATCGTCCCAACGTCGATGGTTCTATTTCTTTAAAATATTAACTCAAAATTCTCTCAGTAGGCCAAATGGAAAATATCGCTCAGTCTAGTCGCCCGGGTAGTACTCAGTTAAGAAACAAGTTCCGATACAGAATGTTGGCAAGGGGTTTGCGGAAACCGGAAGGACTATGTGATGACAGCACGTTTTGTAGCTCGTTTCTGATACATTTGTTCAAAGGGCTTTGTCCGAGTCGGTGCGCCCTGCATACCTGTCCCCTTTTGCCCAAAATATATTTGCGCTCTTGTAAGACTATAATAACTGAAGCCAGGAATTCCATGCACAATGAAATCTTAAAATATACATCCATCAATGAACTATGAAGTGACCAAACTTGCACACTGAGAGGAAAAACAAGCAATATCAGAAGTCCATCTTTTGTCGTGATGTATTTTATTTTGTTTTAAAACACTGTAAAACAACCAGTTTTTATAAATTCTCTACCGACTGGGATAGCTCTGCGCTTTGAAGCGCTGAGTTAGCAGTCCCTGGATTCGACAGACAAGATGGTTTGCATCCATCGATCAGCCACCTTGAATATGATTTTCTGTGGTTTCCCGATTGAAATTTAGGCAAATGCTGAAGTTGGTCCATTACCATAGGCCACGGGCAATTCTTTCCTGGCTCATTTCAGTTCCATTGAGGATGATTAAAAGAACTGCACTGAAGGGAACCTGTACGTTTATTTGGAGACTCCCTGCACTAAAATCCATATTTGCATTGGAAGGTGGCTAGTGATCGTCATTTTGTACTATGTATCTGTGCATAAATATGGCTGAAGTTTTACTACAAGAATGATGTTCTACTGTGAAATATTCATAACGTCCTTGGAATAGAGGGTCCAGGGGTCACATTTCAAATATATTTGTAACTAAACTTCATCTAAACGTCAGTGTATTTTGTACATCGTAGAGGAGTGTATTAGCGGCAAAGACTGTATAACCACATTATCATGGAGAAATACAAACCCATTCATGAGGTAGCATACAAGATAAGTCAAGTTGTAATCTAGGCGCGAATCAAAGTTAAGATACCAGAACTGTAGTATTTGTGTATTCTGTATATTTATACAGGGTGGTCCATTCATTGTGACCGGGCCAAATATCTCACTAAATAAGCGCAAGCGAAAAAACTACAAAGTACGAAACTTGTCTAGCTTGAAGGTGGAAACTAGAGGGCGCTATCGTTAGCCCACTAGATGGCGCTGCCAAAGGTCAAAGGGATATCAACTGCGTTTTTTTTCAAAAAGGAACCCCCATTTTTATTACATATTCGTGTAGTACGTAAAGAAATATGAATGTTTTAGTTGGACCACTTTTTTCCCTTTGTGATAGATGGCGCTGTAATAGTCACAAGCATATGGCTCACAATTTTAGACGAAAAGTTGGTAACAGGTAGTTTTTTTTAATTAAAATACAGCACGTAGGTACGTCTGAACATTTTATTTCGGTTGTTCCAATGTGATACATGTACCTTTGTGAACTTATCATTCCTGAGAACGCATGCTGTTACAGCGTGCTTATCTGTAAATACCACATTAATGCAATAAATGCTAAAAATGATGTCCGTCAACCTCAATGCATTTGGCAATACGTGTAACGACATTCCTCTCAACAGCGAGTAGTTCCCCTTCCGTAATGTTAGCATATGTATTTATAATGAGCTGACGCATGTTGTCAGGCGTTGTCGGTGGATCACGATAGCAAATATCCTTCAACTTTCCCCACAGAAAGAAATCCGGGGACGTCAGATCCAGTGAACGTGCGGGTCATGGTATGGTGCTTCGACGTCCAATCCACCTGTCATGAAATATGTTATTCAATACCGCTTCAATCGCACGCGAGCTATGTGCCGGACATCCATCATGTTGGAAGTACATCGCCAATCTATCATGCAGTGAAACATTTTGTAGTAACATCGGTAGAACATTACGTAGAAAATCAGCATACATTGCACCATTTAGATTGCCATCGATAAAACAGGGACCAATTATCCTTCCTCCAATAATGCCGCACCATACATTAACCCGCCAATGTCGCTGATGTGCCACTTGTCGCAGCCATCGTGGATTTTCCGTTGCCCAATAGTGCATATTATGCCGCTTTACGTTACCGCTGTTGCTGAATGACGCTTCGTCGCTAAATAGAACGAGTGCAAAAAATCTGTCATCGTCCCGTAATTTCTCTTGTGCCCAGCGGCAGAACTGCATACGACGTTCAAAGTCGTCACCATGCAATTACTGGTGCATAGAAACATGGTACGGGTGCAATCAATGTTGAAGTAGCATTCTCAACACCGACGTTTTTGAGATTCCTGATTCTCTCGCAATTTGTCTGCTACTAATGTGCTGCTTGGGCATCATCATTTGTTGCAGGTCGTGGTTGACGGTCCACATGTGGCTGTTTACTTAAATAATGTAACTATCCGGCGAACCGTCCGGACACTTGGTTAATGTATCACGAAGCAAATACCGTCCGCACTGGCGGAATGTTACGTGATACAACGTACTTACACGTTTGTGACTATTACAGCACCATCTATCGCAAAGCAAAGAAAGTGGTACAACTAAAACATTCATATTTCTTTACGTACTACACGAATATGTAATAAAAACTGGGGGGTTCCTATTTTAAAAAACGCAGCTGATATACGTTTTACCTGTGGCAGCGCCATCTAGATTGGCCACCATAGCGCCATCTAGTTTTCCCCTTCAAGCTAGACGAGTTTCTTTCTTTCTAGTTTTTACGTTTGATGCTTATTTCGTGAGATATTTGGCCCGGTCACTATCAATGGACCACCCTGTATAAATATATTTGGTTGCTATAGTTTGAATTTACTGTTGAAATAACAATTTTAGCAAGATCTTGATTACTTAAAGACGTTGAAGATTTTTGATGAAATGAAGGATACTTTAATAAAATTAGAGACATAACTGAGGAACTTGTGATCCTTTGAAATACTGGAGGAGTTCCCACTTTGTTTCAGATAAGTAGTGAATTGAAATACAAGATTGTAGTAAGAAGATGACAGTTATTGAAAAATGAAATTTGAACCAGTTTAATTTTAAAAACTATTCAAGCCAACCTTAAGATTCTTCTCCTCTGCGACAGTGAACCTTGTATTAGAAGACTGACTTGTTTCGTTATTAAAGAGGCCGCAAATTATTCGAATTTTCATATGTTTAGCACTAGAGTGAATTTATCATATTACTAAATAAAAAAATGTTTATTGTGCGTATGGATATTTATTTTTACATAGCTGGAAAGTATGTTATACTTTCTTAAGAGAACCTTTTCTTGTTTAATTTTGTAGACCTCCTGATTATAACGTCACGCATTTGTTGTGCCTTATTCCGTTTTTAATCCCTTACAGTAAATGCAGCATTTTGTTCCATTGCTGCTGCACTTCGTGAAATACTTCTATATTAGGGATGGTATCATTCTGCAAAGTCTGATGTTTGAGGGCGACAGCGAGAAACTACCGTATAGACCACGTAGGGGCGCGGCTTGTTCGTCGTAGGCGGAGACGTTCCGTCCAACAGGCCACGTAACACGGCAAGAGTCACGTTATTGTCTCTGCTGTGCTATACTGATTCTTATATCATCCCTATGATGCTACATTCTAACAGCAGGTGTTGTTACTAAAACAGTACTGATAGTCTTCCCTATTTCTATAATAAACCCAGTAATTTAAAGCAATGGAAATTTTACAAATAAGCATTATTAATTTAAAAAGAAAAATGTATTTGAAATTCAGAAATTGTAGCACTGCAGCTGTGGATAACTGATAGGCCGGGTTTTTAGCCGGTTATTAATAAAAATGACAAAATCCAGATATAACACAGACCAATCAAATACCGAAAATTACCGGTTATTCAGAACTAAAACACCGGTATATGTTTTAATCAATCGGTTTTTCCCATCTCTAGATCAGGGTCGCCCAGCAGTCTGTGAAGCAGCAACTCAACAGTATGGCAGTCTTGCATTCGTAGTCTTGATAAATCAACGAGAGGTGCCGGTTTATAACTGAATATGGCTGATGTTGCAATGTGAAAGATATTACAAACCACCTGTCATTGAAGCCCTACAAGTTGGAACTGTTGCAAGTTTTAAGAAAAAGTGACAAAGAAAAACGGGCTGGGTTTTGTGAAGGAATGATTGAAAAAATTCATACTGAAAATGATTTTCTTTTTCAAATTGTGTTCAGTGAAGAACCTAACTTCCATAATTGCGGTAGAGTGAATCGGCTTAATATCTGGAAATGGAGTGAACAGAAACAAAGTCATGTAATCTGGAGTCGCCTGAGGTAACTGTTTCTTTCACTACAAAACTATAAAGTCCTTTTTTCTTGTCGAGACAGCTGTCAGCTGTAACTGGCGTAGCGTAAGGGGACATGCCTGAATATTCAATATCTGTTGATCTATCATGGGCAGAGGACATAAGCTGGTTAAGTAATTGTCAATATCAATGAAATCATCCAACAGGCATGTAACTAGGATGCAATTTTATTTTTTATTTTTTTGACTACAACCAGTTTCGGATTTCCGCTAGTTACACGGCTGTTGGAGAATTTCATTGATATTGACAATTGCTAGAACATTACCTGATGCCTCAGTTAAAACAGGATAAGTGCAGAGAATTTATTTTCCAGCAGGATGGCGCACTACAACATTATCATCACGAAGTTGTCACGTATCTAAGTAGAAATGTGCCGACTTCGACTGGACGTGGTGGAACAACACCCTGACCACGACGATCATTTTATTTAACCCCAGTGGACTTCTTGGGATGTTTTTCGTGTTGTGAAAGACAGACACATTGAACATTTGTAAATAAGACTAGAAGATATACTGCATGCAGTGATGTATTAAACATTTCTGTAAAATATTCAGTTTCTTCATAATTAAAGATTGCTTTTGTAGAACTAATTTATAAACACCAGGTATTATTCGTTGTTGACTGTACTTAGTTTCACTGTTTCATGCTGACGACCGTCTTAGGTGGAATGGCGATAGAAGCAGCTCCTCTGCTAGCTGACAACCCGTAAGACGACCCTGTTCGACACATCCTTGGCAGAATCAGCCACTACCGACTGCTCCATTCGATGATCTCAAGGAACTAGTAGTCAGGACGCCTGACAATCCATATCTATAGTGAACTGAAAATTCCGTAATAATTCATGAACTCTTTAAATCTGATGTAATCCTGATTTACGTATCAATTCTACAAGAAAGTTAACCACAAACTCTATAGCAAAATTACGTAGGTATCTTCTTCACTGAGTGAAAAACTGGATTTACGAACTGTATAGAAAGTAATTTGACCAATCTGTAAGGACTCCAAAATATCATTGCTGTTATCTGAAGTTCTATTGCAAAGACTGAAGTTCATGCATGATGAACCAACTAACAATAATTTACAATGAAATTATATGTTGTGTAGCAAATGTCCCAAGAAATTGCAGACTTTTTTGTGATTTTGTTGGATTTTTCGCGAAACCGAACCCGAATGGGGAATCACATACAGTTAATATATCCCGGATGGAAAGCAGCCAGATTCACATGTAGCCAAAGAACAGTGGTAACGCCGACGGATGTATGATGACTAAGATAATAGAAAGATTATCTTTAATCAATATTCACGGCCAATTAATATAAATTTGTAAAATCGAAATGAAATATACGAAAAAATGCGAAGGAAAAATCATCTTGTTAAAATCATGTCAAATGAAATCAAAGTTTGTATATCCAGCCCAATCACCATTCATTATAGTGTAAAGCCAGAACTTAAGCAATTTAAAAAGTCAAGAGAGCTCGAATGGCTCCGTTCTAGTTTACTTTGTAACACGTCTGTCGCTTCTGAGTGCGACATGACATATTGTTTACAATCTTGTACTTTGTGCTATTATTTTATCCCTGTTTTGTAGTCGTGTGCTCGAAAATAGCTACAAGTATATCCACACTCGCTGGTTTCATGAAATGATAACAGGCTACATAAACATAAAAAGCTCACTTTCCTCATTGGTCATTGCTCCTTGCGCTTCTGATTGTTAGTACGGTTAAGATAATCATTATTTCCTCTTGGTTGTGTGATATGAGTTAACTGTTTTGCGATTCAAGTTTTGTAATTGTTATGTGAAAAAAATACGAGTGAAAGATATTTCCTGGTGCTCGCGTTTGTGATTTAACAACCTATCACTGAGATATTTACGTCAGAACACTTAATGTTTTTAACTTGATAAAATCTGAGATAGTTCAGATAGTTAAATTTGTAACGTTTCTGTCCGGTGTGGATCAGTTTTTCGACAATCTGTAAAGATCCTTTATGCAAGCGCCATAGGACCTCCACTTGTGAGACGAAATTTTGCCAAAAATTAACTTTAACTTTAGCTATGGTAATTAAAAATATAGGATTCATTTAAAAGCTAACCACTAGATAGGATGAACAGCGTACGCCACTACATATTCTCTTCGGTTAATGCATCACCACGTTCACGTTATTAGGGTGGATCGCTATCTATAGGAGCAGTCACCGTTTTTTATCGCGTGGTACGTCTTTGAGTGTTTATTGGTAACTGGGAGAAAATGGTATGCAATTCGAACTGTGTCATCATTCAATCGACTTTTACTCGTATGGTTAGCATTGATTCTGTGCTCATAATTGACTGTTGTGATCATCGTACTGGGTCATCGTCCCACTGTCCAGAGAACTATGCTGCTCGCTAGAACACTCTGTATATGATTAGGATCTTCTTACTGCTTTTTCATGTTCACTATTATTCCAGCTCTCATGGCATTTCCGATATCTTTCCGTTGCAGATTCAATGTATAAGTGTGCTGCTGATGAAATCCTCTTTTCTCTTTTGGGGTTAGATTGCGTTGATACATGTGTTATTTGTATCATTACCAGGTTTTTGCAATGCGAAGTTGCTTCGATCAGGGCAAGATAGGATTGGTTGGTTTAAGTTAAACCATTTGCTTAAGCGAGCACACCGCTTACAAATTGTAAACAAAGCAGATCTCTGATCGTTACGGGGAAAGAAAGCCGGAGACACTGGAAATATATACATGGAAGAAACTGGTGCATGCATGTGTATGTGTGTGTGTGTGTGTGTGTGTGTGTGTGTGTGTGTGTGTGTGTGTTGGGATGACTGGTGAAGAGCAAGGAGGTGTTCATCAAAGTTTGGTGACAATGACTTTTAAGAATTTAACACACCAAAAAGAAGACGAAGAAATGTTAGTCTACATCGTGAGAACATATTTATTACTCCAGCAGAAAACTGAAACAATGTTTCAGGGAAAGACAAGAGAAGTAAGAAGAATTCAGCTGACGGAAAATGTGACGGAAGGAAGATGTAACTACGTCAAACTGAAAAGAAAGCAGAGGACAGAGAGAACTGCCTCGATACTTTTCCTAGACCTGTTGCTAGACGCAGCAGCTACCGATGATGGTTGCCGCATCCGTGTTATTTTCGATAAAGCCACAGGTGCCCCTCCCCGGTACGTCACCAGTGATGATCCACTCAGGGAGTTCAGCATTGGGTTGCTGGGTGCAGGCCTGTCGAATCCGTGTTTCCTGAGCTGGCGATTGGTAAGTGCCACAAATCCTATGTAATAGCAAGCTCTGGGCACGCTTCAGGCACAACCAGGGAGCGGAACGCTTAAGTGTTCAGACCGGGAGGATGATGAAAACCTCTATAAGAAACCATAGTCTCAGGTGTGCTGCACACCGATGAGATGCATGGCTGTTAAGGCGGAGCAGTCGCTATCTGGCAGCCTCTGTGGAAACTGCTGAACCTCAGTTATGTAGGCATTATCAGGAAAATAGAGCTCTTTCTGGGTGGACCCTTATTTCCCTAGCTGCTCTTGTGCTTTAGATGAAAACCCAAAACTTACTGAAACCGCGTGTAGAGGGTACCAACACCTATTCCAACTAGAGGCTTACTTAGCCAGTTCTCCTGACACAGCGATTACTACCAACAGTAAGCAGTAACAGAACACATGTTGCTAGAATAATTAACAAGAGAAGGGGCTGCTTTCAGAAACTTCACCATTCTACATTGAAACGGATTTAGATAGTGTTGAAGCCTGTAAAGCTGTTGAGCAAAGGTACACTGTTCGTTCGGATGTGTAGTTTTCAACAAGCAACAAACCTAGAGACAGATAAATGCCTTGGGAATATGCCATAGAAACGAAGCTACAAAATACCTAGAATTAAAGCAGACGTACTTCGTCATGCATCGACATTCCTAAACTAGAGCTGAAAGATGAGTGGGCTCAGGAGGGTGGATGGATGTGCAACG
Source organism: Schistocerca nitens (assembly GCF_023898315.1). NCBI lineage: Eukaryota > Metazoa > Arthropoda > Insecta > Orthoptera > Acrididae > Schistocerca > Schistocerca nitens. The sequence continues at coordinate 413,062,426 of NC_064620.1, forward strand.
AATGACGAAATTGGTAGACGGCGAGCTGGTTGAATCAGACTCTTTTACGTTCAACAGCACAACGCTTGTGGAGCATATCAGAATAATAAGCAAAGTATTTGATCCTTGTTGACTGCTTCATTGTTCACCTGCAGCCGTCGCTGTACTTTCCTGAACTGGGGAACAAGACCCTAACATCAAATGAAGTTTGTACAGTCACTTCCTGCGCAGTTCGCATTTTTATGGGAGGTTCGGAATCTTATCCAGAGACAGCATAAAAACTGGAGGAGGTTGCTATTGGTAGAGAAAAGGGTAATGGGATCGTTGTGGAAACTCTAGTCACATAATTTAAGAGTGCCTTAGGTATCTAGGATAAGAATGGTCTTAAGTAAATTTAACGCATTCTGAACACGAGTTAGTAGATTGATCATTACACCATTATGCTCAATATCTGGACACCTATAACTGGATTTTAAAAAGAGATGTTTCCCTTTCACCTGACTGCCTGAAATCTGATGGGGCACTTTCAGTATCTGAATGTCTGCGAAGGCACAGCAGCCACTTGTTCGTCAAGAGTTGGAACCAGAGGAGGTATCAATGTTGGACGCTTTGGCCTGGAGTGACATCTACGTTATAACTCGTCGCGAGGTGTTCCACTAAGTTCATGGGAAGGTGTGTGACGCTTATGTTGAACATAAGCGTCCCTCCTATGGAATACAACAACAGGGAGATTCTGGCTTGCACGTCCAGCTATTGGGATAGTGTCATTAAGGCAACTGTTGAAGTTAAACTATCCAGCAACTTTATAAACAGAGATGGTGGATTTTGGCTATATGGTGCTTCGAATCCGGCTCTGTCTCTCATCAAAACACAGAGGGACAGAATTAGGGCTACCTCAGCTGTTGATTAATAGTCACTATCGATATTTCTGATGTTGGTTATCTTTGGTTGTGTGTTGACTTTGCGGTTACTTGTTCTGTGTGTGGTATCTTCCTTGTTTCTCCTCTGTGAACCAAGGTATTAAATTCCCTTGCACCTTGCTTCCTCCTTGCAGTTGTGCCTTGAGAATGGCAGGGTATGCTCCTGCCGAAATATCGGCCGTGGTCGACAACGTCACCCGGCAGCAGACCCGTAATTTATTTGAACATTCAATTCGCCGGGAAAAGTTAAGGTCTCACATTCTTAACTGTTGCACATATAGAAGTATTTTAACATGAAATGCTTGAACCTACTTGTATATTCAGGCTTAGATACACAGTCCAGTCACTTTAATGTGCCCCAAGCCTATATATGACTTCAACGTATAATAAACACTCACAGACGGCATGTAGCAGCACTATCAGTGGAGGGTATATGACGCTTGTCGAGAGAATGGGAAGACAGTGTAGTAGTTGTCGTAACGCAGGAACGGAGCGATTTATCCGTCGTTCCAAATGTTATTTTCATTGGTTTTTGGGTCAAATCATGGAATTACTTCCGAAACGCCTAAGTCTGTTAACTGTTCGCCTGCGTGTTGGGTTGTTTGGGTGAAGGGACCAAACAGTGAGGTCATCGGTCTCGTTGGATTAGGGCATTTTCCAGGACTGATTTAGGGAAATCACGGAAAACCTAAATCAGGGTGGTCGAACTCGGCATTGGACCGTCGTCCTCCCGAATGCGCGTCCAGTGCGCCAACCACTGCGCCACCTAGTTCGGTTGTTCGCCTGCCGCCATGGTTAAACTATGGAGCATTTGGCAAAATGGCGCTATCCAAAACCGGCGCCGAGGCGACTGTGGAGCACCACGAGTCAAACATGGCGGCACTGAATGACGGCTACACAGATGTGTACTAGTGAACAGACGTGCAACTGCTGGGAATGTGATCTTCTACATGAACCAAGGGGATACCAACAATGTGACCTCAACGACTGTTCAGCGAACATTGCTGCATATTAGTACCGCAGCAGGTGTCAGTTTGTGCACCCACGCTGACTGCTGTTCATCGGCTGTGAATGCTGGAATTTGCATGCCTATATCGCAAATGGACGTCCATTGAGTGGCAGCAGGTGACCTTTCCACATAAATCACATTTTATGCTCCATTGATACATCCTCATTGGTTGTACTCAGTGAAAGTTCGTAAAGCATGCACCCTGACACCTGGAGGGAGCGTTATGTTCTGGTGAATGTTTTCGTGGCATCCAAGATATTTGCTGAATATGGGTTTCACCCTATAAGCTCACTCAAGCGCAAAGGAAGTTACTCATTAATGCCTCAACATATGTTGTACATTCCTACCCTTCTTCTTGTCAATGTTCTAATGTTCTTCACATGTTCGTCCACTCACTGGTTTTGTGAAGAACCTCTTCATTTTTTATGAGACAACTCACTGTATAACAGACTTCCAGAGCACCACATCTCAAAAGCTATCTCTTCTTTTCATAACAGACTTCCAGAGCACCACATCTCAAAAGCTATCTCTTCTTTTCCCACAGTCAGTTATTCATTCCCATACAATTCGTGCTCCGAACGTACATTCTCTGCTTCCAAGGCAGAAGACTTCATTCACATCGTCTACTTCGTTATCTCCAATTTTGATGGTAAGTTTATATCTTACATCTTTTTTGCTACTCCTCGACATGTCCACGTTTCTTCGATTTACTCTATCTACACCATTCGCTCGTTAGTGTTTTTTATTCAACAGGTTATATAACTATTTCTCACTTTTACTAGAGATAGAAATATCGTCATCGAACCATCTCATTGATATCCTTTCACCCTGGATTTTAATCCTACTCCTGAGCCTTTCCCTCAGTTCCGTCATTGGTTCTTCAGTGTATGGAATGAACAGTAGGACGAGGAACTACATCCCTGCCTGCTATTTTCTCGAAATCGAGCACAGCGTTTATTTTCTTCTAGTCTCACATTTACTCTTGATTCTTGTACGTATTACATGTTACACCTCTCTCCCTGTAACTTACACTTAAGAAGGTATTGGACGTCCACGACTTTTCAGATTAGTCGGAACATTTCCGTCTCTAAAGCAGCATAGACGACGATCTGTGGTAGACGTGACGTGTAACGCTAGAGTACAATGCCGGTGCAGGCACAAACATTTCAGATCACACCGCTCAACACACAATGTTGAAAGGGTCTCTGCAGCAGATCCTTACCTCTGCTATATTGACCCAATGCCATATTCAGTTACCACTGCATTTGGTTCGCGGTGACAAAGATTAGACCATGGGTCAATGGAAACGTGCCACCTGTTCGGATGAATCACATTCATGGTCAACAGGTGGCCTATGGTCGTGTCCAGACACTCCCTCATCCAGCCGAACGACGTAAGTTGTGTTATGCAACATGGGAGGGGAGGGGGGGGGGGGAGGGGAGTTGGCATTCACCTGGACTTTCATGGGCCCTGTAATAGTAATCGAAGGCACCATGACAGTTATTGCGGGCTGCCTCAGTCCTTCCATGCTTGAGCCAAGACGGTGGTTGCATCTTACACCAGGGGGAATGCCCGCGTCACAAAATCAGAATTGTGATACAGTGCTTAGGAGCAGGGTAGTGAACTCACACTGAAGTCTTGGCAACAAAATGCGCATGACCCTAACTCGATGGGACATATTTGGGATGATATCGGGCGCGAGCTTCGTCACCACTGACCACTGGCCAGTAATGTTCGGAGATGACTTGACCTGTACGTAAATGTCTGGTGACACATACCTCCGGACTCCTGCCAATGATCAGTCGAATCTTTGTATGCAATATCTGTATTGTATTGCGTCGCATAGCTGTGTACCCGACCAGGAGTCGAACCCGTGACCTTTGGCATTTTAGGGAAATCATCTACCACGTTAGGTACTCGAGCGACCCCTCCTCACAACTCTACATCCAACAGTGACTAATCGTCAGTCTTACAAACGTTATGGAAGTTGCCTTGCTTACCATTCTCTTCTAGCACTTCACGAAGAAAGGATACTTCGGCAGCATGGCTTGTCCAAAGCCTCGGAGATAGCTTTCTGAAGGAAATCTTCACCCTGCAGTGGAGCGTGCACTGATACGAAACTTAATGGCAGGTTAAAACTATGTGTATACAGCTTTAATCGGCCAGGAAGTTACAGAGTAATCATTATTTATGATTTATGCGATTTGGGGATTCTGATTGATATCGCTTTCGGCTGTAGCAACAGTGACACAGGATAACGTACCAGTACTTTCTTTGTGCTTGAAGACTGTCCCGCAATAAACGTTCCTGAACTGACATGTTTATCATTCATTTCAGTCTGTAGCTCTATGTGCGAAATGGCCGCAGAACAAAAGTGAGAAATCGGGTAAGAAAATTTCGTCACAAGGAAAAGAAATCCACTACTGTACTAGACAGTTGACAACAAATCTCTGGAAACAGTATCTACCGAAAAATATCCATGAGTAACTATCCAGAACGCGCTCAAGTGGAATGACGACATAAAACAAATAGTGGGAAAAGCTGACGCTAGACACAGATTATAACACTATTCCCTAAACATTGAACCTTTAGTTCTGTCAGGAGAAAAGCTATATATAACAGTAACGTTCCGTGAAACACGCTGATGTTGCCCTCTGGAAGTAATTCAAAGTTCGACCGTGAGTGTGTCTAATGGAAAAGGGTATGGGACTAAAATTTCGAATTTTGTGCAGTTGACAGTAAAACCAAACGGGCCTTACCCTTGGGAGTTTACAGAAGTGGTAAAATTATATAACTGAATGAAAAAAATGAACGTTCGCCATCCTGATTAGGCACATTAATTCAGAAATATACATTTGAAGAAAATGGATATTAGTTACTGAAGTAACTTTTGTTGATATTTTCCTTTGGATAGCAAACAGGGTACAAACTGACACCGTGCACTCTGTACTGTGTGTATCAGTAATAGACATACCAGTAAATTATGTGGAGCAAAATTGCATCGAGCTCATGCTAATGAAGGCCACAATCATTTGCATTACTTAATCAAAATACTGAACATCACTGCATGAAGTGCAGAAGTATTTCTTGCATTAGGGTCTTCTATCTTGACTGACATGAATAACACAAATAAAGATAAATAACATCTTAAATACACTTTTTAAGATCCTCAGCATATAGCAATTTTCCTTAGTAACAGTAATAGTTCATTTTTGTTTTCGTAATAGGAGGCCAATATGATGGTGATCCATAAACTAGTATAGTTTCACTAGCCAAGGTTCTTTGATTATTGCCAAAGTAAAAACTGTCTCTAAAAGCTAATTATTCACTTAAATTACTTTGCAAGGTAATAAAATGCAACACTGGGCTTAATTAGCTTCAAGAGGAACCATTCATGATGCGTACCAAAACTACACTATCTTTGAAAATGTGCATAACTTCACTTCTGATGGGACTATCGCAAAACGCTTCATTGAAGATTTATATGTACTTGTACGTTAATCACCTGTGAAGCCGATATTCTTGACAATGATACTTACACAAACTTTCTCTTTAATCCTACAAAACTATATTTTATAATAAACTAAGGATACTTTATCAAAAGCCTATCCAAATTCACTTGTATGATTTTAGCTTTTAAATAATAAAGGTTTTCACGTTCCTATTGACTGATCTTTAAATTTTTTTACTTAAACTCCCTACCTTAACAGTTTCACTTGGAGTAGTCCATAAACAAAGCATCCAAATTTTATTCTTACTTTACCTTTTCCTACTCCTTTCACTTTAGACAGAAAATCACTTTGAAACACATTACTGCTAGAACTGTTCATTTAAATCAGGGTACTCGGTTTTAGTAGCACTTAGGTGAGGACCCTGCGTACGTTCGTGATCAGGAGTGAAGTTACGGTTTCGAACACGATTTGACGTTTTATGTGACTATTATTGAACCAACACACAAATTAACTGGTCCATACCAATATACTTTACTTAACTGAATGTGTGAAGTCTGTGAAGCAGTGGCGGTTAACTGTACTCGCGGATCTTGATGTGCGAATGCTCTATAAAATTTCTTCTTGGAGTCGGTTCTTCAACATCTTAGAGCCATTCCATTATTCTGTGAATACAAAATAACAGCCACATCCACATCCGAGGCAAATGCCTTCTAATATAGCTTCCAGCTGCCTCTCTTAGCACCGTCGTTGTGTACCGTGCCAAGGATAGCCACACACTGCGTGCCGTTCACACAAAAGAGCCGCTCAGTTCGACTGCCAAACCAGCCTTTTACGTCGCGCCATTCCACTTTAGTTGCGGAGGGACTTCCCTACAGCATTTACATGTTACAAATACAAGCACCTTAAGCATGAACTTGCTTTTAACAAACATACTTCTTTCACAAACAATCATATAATTTAAAATTTCAACATGTTCCTTTGCTTTTTTCATATACACATTACAAAATTCTAATTTTCTTGCCGACATCAAGGAGTTCAAACAACACAGAATGCACACTTCATAAATTGCAGATACAGTTACGTAAAATAAACTTACTCCTAATCGATATAAGTGTTACAAGATTCATAGGAAGAATCTTAGAGAAACGCAATTCATCCACGAACGAAGTGCTTATAAGTTGCTTGTTCCATCGATTCTTGAGTATTGTTCATCTATATGAGATCGCTACCAGGTACGAACGATAGAAGAGATACGGAAGATCCAACGAAGAGAGGCACGTTTCGCCACGGGATCGCTTAGCCGGTGCGAGAGCCTTACAGAGATACTAAATAAACTGTATTGGAATGCGTTACAGGGGAAGCGTTGTACATCACGGAGAGATTTGCTATTGAAATCTCGAGAGAACACTTTTCGGAAACTGTCGAACAACATATTACTTCCCCCTGGAGACAATAACAGTGGCTTACCGGCGATCATTCTTCCAATGCGTTATTCGCGAAGAACATGATTGGAGAACTCAGTGCACTTCGCCAGAAAAAAACCTTCGGTGAAATTAATCGTGAATGAATCAACATTAAGACTGCAAGAGAAATTCCACTATTAAATGAAGACAAGGCTTCGGATATATGGAAGAAGTACGAGTGGCGGCCTCTACGGAGGGAAGATACAGTCTGATGACGTAATAGAAGAAATGGTAATAAATATTACAACCATAGAGGAGTCAGAGTAAAATAGAACTTTGGAAGATTTGAGATTAAATAAGGTGAAATATACAGATAACATTCATTCGGAGATTCTAAAATCATTGGTGGACTGGAAACCAAAAGTATATTTAAACTAGTCTGCACAATTTAGGAGTCTGGATATAAACGATCCGACCTTCGGAAAGTTATACAGATAAGGGCAATAACTGTCACTCAAGCAGCTTAACGTCTCGTGTGTGTCGAGATATTGCTAGTGAGAATAATACGCAAGAAGAGAAATATGTGTTTCTTTTACGTAGGCTTTAGGAAAGCTGAAGGCACCAGAGAGGTAGCACTGAATTCGCGGTTGAGAATGGAAGCTATACCTAAGAAAAATCAAGACACTTCCCTAGCACATGTTGATGTACAATTAGCGTTGGGCAATGTAAAATGGTGCACAATATCCGAAACTCTGAAAAAATTATGACCAAGCTCTATGGAAACGCGGTCAGTGCACAGTATGTACAAGAACCAAGAGGGAACAATAGAACTGGAAGACGAAGAACGATGTAAACGAATGAGAAAGGATCTAAGACATTGTGTAGTCCTTCGCCCTCGCAGTTTAACGTCGAAGAAGCAATGATGGAAATAAAAGTTGTTGTTGTTGTGGACTTCAATCCTGAGACTGGTTTGATGCAGCTCTCCATGCTACTCTATCCTGTGCAAGCTTCTTCATCTCCCAGTACCTACCGCAACCTACATCCTTCTGAATCTGCTTAGTGTATTCATCTATTGGTCTCCCTCGACGATTTTTACCCTCCACGCTGCCCTCCAATACTAAATTGGTGATCCCTTGATGCCTCAGAACATGTCCTACCAACCGATCCCTTCTTCTAGTCAAGTTGTGCCACAAACTTCTCTTCTCCCCAATCCTATTCAATACTTCCTCATTAGTTATGTGATCTACCCATCTAATCTTCAGCATTCTTCTGTAGCACCACATTTCGAAAGCTTCTATTCTCTTCTTGTCCAAACTATTTATCGTCCATGTTTCACTTCCATACATAGCTACACTCCTGACACTTAAATCTATACTCGATGTCAACAAATTTCTCTTCTTCAGAAACGCTTTCCTTGCCATTGCCAGTCTACATGTTATATCCTCTCTACTTCGACCATCATCAGTTATTTTGCTCCCCAAATAGCTAAACTCCTTTACTACTTTAAGTGTCTCATTTCCTAATCTAATTCCCTCAGCATCACCCGACTTAATTCGACTACATTCCATTATCCTCGTTTTGCTTTTGTTGATGTTCATCTTATATCCTCCTTTCAAGACACTATCCATTCCGTTCAACTGCTCTTCCAAGTCCTTTGCTGTCTCTGACAGAATTACAATGTCATCGGCGAACCTCAAAGTTTTTATTTCTTCTCCATGGATTTTAATACCTAAAATAATATAAAAAAAATTAAAAAAATAAAATAAAATAAAAGAAAGGACATTAATGACAAGTTTCGCGGCTGATATTCTTATCCTTAGGGGATATGCGGAAGTACTACAGAGCTTGTCGAATGGAGTGAACAGTCTACTGTGCACAAGCTATGGTTTGTGCGTGAATCAAAAATAAGTCAAATAAAATGCGGAAAAGGAGAAATTTCATTGATCAACTTAACGTCAATATTGTGGCGAGCAGTGGCATAGCGTGGTTGGAAAGGTTGGGGAGACACTGCAGTTATTATGGGGAGACAAAATAGTACAATAAACAATAATTTAAACAAATTAAACAAAGCGCATCAAATAAAACAACAACAACTACTACTACTACTACCACTACCACCGCCACAAATAATAATAATAAATAACTTGCTCAAGAAACGATGACAAATCTGTAGAACTCCAGCAGCAAGAGAAGAAGCACTAACATTTTCTTGTACCCAAGTGCAATGCGCCTGTCTTTTCTTTCCACGAATAAGTCTATAACTAGGTCTACGAATATCTGATCACTGGATAGCTCTCCAAGTAGTGACTTTTCTATTGCTTATGTGATCAAACACGACAGCCGGATGTTGGACATTGAATTCCTTAAATAATGCTTCTCTCGTTTAAGAGTACTCATGCTTCGTTCACGGCTTACTGTAGTTGCGGGTAGGGCCAAGACCAAACGCAGGAACTTTGTTGTTTCTTCATAAACGGAATCCAAATCATTGTTGATACTGTTCTTTAAGAGGATTCTTGGAGATAAGTGTTTTTTCTCATCAGTGTATATGTTACACAGTTCTTGTTTGAAAAAAGGGTACTGTTCCAATAATTGAAGCACTTTCAACTTTGGGAATTCTTTTTGATAGGTCGGGAAACACTTTTCGTTCAAAAGTTCAACGAACTGAATTAGGGGAAAGTCTTGAAACCTTCTTTCCATCTGAACAATTTGCAAATCCAGTATCTCGTAAGTTAGTGACCTGAGAGATGTCTTTTGACTGTCACAGAATAATAAGTTGCCATTCAAACACAAGCTGCATTTAATGCATTCATCAACGAATGTTTCCGTTCTTAACTGTCGTCAGTTTCTGAAAACAGTCCTTATTTCATCGTGGCAAGCAGTTATACTGACAGATTTTGACTGAATAACATTAAAGAGGTGACCAACATAAACAAAGCACCCTCTGTAGAAGCAAAGCATGAAGACAAACGTAGGATCATCCATCCGTCGTTTCATTCCCAAAGCAGAGCTCAAAGTTTCCGGGTCCCACTGAGAGTCTGTATCATCAAATATATAATTAAAAACACTATATAGTCCTTAGAAATGACTAGATGTTGAAACTGCTTGAATTTGGCAGTTTAAATCCTGTCTCAGTTATCAACACAGTTGGTTTTGATGATTTGCTGAAAAACGAACGTAATGCAGTAAGATCACTCACAAACATGCGTACTTGTATGCTTTTGGAGATATGTAACAGTACCACATTCAGTTGGTGTGCATAACAATGAAGAAACAGCGCATAGGGACAGAACTGCTTCACCAATTGTTGTAATCGTCTTTCTCTGCCCGCCATTACTGAAGCGCCATCATATGTTTGACTAACAACTTTTCCTTCCACATTCCATTCTTTCAATACTGCATGAATAATGTTTGACAAATCTTCAGCAGTTTTATCTCCAGAAACATCGTAAAATCCAACAAATCTTTCCTCAATTTTGTCTGCAATACAGTACCTGAATATTATACTCATTTGACTCTTACATGATACGCCGAATGTTTCATCAGCCTCAATCGAAATGAAATTGCAGTTCTGAATTCCAGATTTTATTTTCTCATTAACTGCCAGAGTTATCATTTCTATTACATCATTCTGTATATCTGGAGACGTTCCTTTAAAGGTTGAGGATGATGACAGATGGTCTCGGATTAACTGCTCTCCTTGAGCTAGTAAATCCAACAATTCCAAAAAAAAAAAAAAAAAAAAAAATGGCTCTGAGCACTATGGGACTTAACATCTGTGGTCATCAGTCCCCTAGAACTTAGAACTACTTAAACCTAACTAACCTAAGGACATCACACACATCCATGCCCGAGACAGGATTCGAATCTGCGACCGTAGCAGTCGCGCGGCTCCGTACTGAGCACCTAGAACCGCTAGACCACCGCGGCCGGCCAACAATTCCAGATAGTTACCTTTGTTGCTGGAGCATTCGTCTTTTCAATGGCCGCGAAAGGCTGGTCCTTGTTTACAAAGAAATACAGTTGCGTGAATAAGACGAGCCAATAGTCTCCTGCTGGATGCAACTTGTTCGTTGTATTTTATTGCTGTCACACTAGCGGCTTCATTAAGGGCGTGCTCAAATCTACTTTTTCCTAATAACTGAAATGGTTCTTTGTTCTGCAGGTGACGTATTGATGTCTGATGTTTTTGTGCTTTCCTGTCAAAGTTCTTTATTGTACAAATGCCCTCATTGCATGATTCATTTTCACTACCAAACTGAAGACATATATAACGATATAATCTGTTATTAACTACATTCGCAGTCAGCCAAGCATACTTTTCGTACCAAGCTGTCTGAAAAGTGCGTTTTTGTTTGGATTCACTTAAAACTACACTGAATATAGGAGTAGGTCGTATGTCCTTCAATTCGCCCTTTTTTCGTACGTTAATGTAGAAAAAGGCGTTTTTAATAAAAATTCTATAAGGTGTACAGTTGCTGGCTCACTCATATTGGCGACACAATGAAAATATGCACTAAAATCACCCAAGAATGACTATGAACACAAACCGCGAGACTGTTCACTTCCGTGTTAAAAGCCAGCATAGAAGCGGCAGAGGCTAGTCTCGATACCTGCTAGCAAGTGCAGCGCACCGGCCCTCGTGGAAGAGGGGAAGTGGAGGGGAGCAGAGAACGCTCAGGCGCACACAGCCAGGTAAGGGAAGGGAGGCAGAGACTGAGAGCAGTCGAGTCTCAAGCAGGCAGGTACACCAGTACGCAGGCTGCGGCGGCGCGGGCTACAAAACTGATGTCTTCGCACATTTAGTGCTCTTAGTAGAAAGTTGTTTGTATTTTTGTTATAAATTACTATTGCATCTTTTTTAAGCACGAATACAGGCGAGACTAAGTCTCAAAGTCTCCCCTCACCCTACGCCACTGGTGGCGAGACACTAATTCTGTTTCCTTGGAAGCAAAGTAACGTGTGATAGGGGAAGAAGAGGCATAAGAAGGGTGTCACAGGGAAAGAAGGCATTCCCACCTAAATAAGTCTTATACGAGGGTTGCCCTATCGGTCACTAAATGGAAACCACAGTGAAAATCAGAAACTTTTTATTTGCAAGAGTTAGCTACACTTTCCAGATACTTCTCTACATAGTCGCCGCTCCGACTTAGCCATTTGTCAGAGCCTTATACCAAATTTCCAACACCATCGTCATAGAAGGCAGCCGCCTGTGGTTTCCGTTAATTCTCTACGCTGGTCTATAGAACGTAGCCTGTGCCCAAGTGTTGTCTTCGAATCCAGCGCTTCATGTGAACAGAGATGATACTCAGGACGAGTCAATTAGGGCTGTGTTGTGGGTGATCGAACACTTCGCATCGAAAAGGCTGAAGGAGCGTCTTCACTGCCCCTGCAGTGTGCGGTTGAGAATTGCCATGAAGGAGGAAGTGCGTGGCAGTTGTGTTAGGTGGGCTGCATTCATTAAGGCGAAGCTTCTCAGTGGGCCCTCTTACTTGAAGGGAGACATCGTTGTTATAGGCGCATTTACTCAAAAAATGGTTCAAATGGCTCTGAGCACTATGGGACTCAACTGCTGTGGTCATAAGTCCCCTAGAACTTAGAACTACTTAAACCTAACTAACCTAAGGACATCACACACATCCATGCCCGAGGCAGGATTCGAACCTGCGACCTTAGCGGTCGCGCGGTTCCAGACTGTAGCGCCTAGAACCGCTCGTCCACTGCGGCCGGCAGCTTCCATGGTACTTGAGGAAATTTTAGAGGGAAAGAAATGTTGGGAGACAGGCGTGGAATACATACAGCACACAAACCAATAAAGGACAATGGGTGCAAGTAGCTCGCTCAGATCAAGGGATTATCGCAGCTAATCGACCTTTATCGAGTCCTTTCCTTACGATAGCTAAATGTGCTGATAAAAGTGTCTGCTTCGTAAATAATTAATCGGTTTATGACCCCTCGAAATAAAATGAAGTACAGTGAGTGTAGAGAGTACGCATTTGCGTTAACCCTCAGTTGCTTCTGGTAGATATGTGTATAGAAACGCTTCAAATTCAGTCGGAACACAATCGCTGCATACAGTCGGTGGTTAAATGTTTGCGTGCGGAATAACGTATTCAACACGCAGAAATTAAATGTCACACCATAATTACGGACAAAACCCTTTAAATGAGGAAAGTCTAGGACGTCCGTGTTCACGTGACATATAGCGCTACCAAAGCGACATGTGGACGTTCTCTCGGTGTCTCGGACCGTGTAATAATTCTCTGTCCATACCGCAGGATTTATCAGAGCCTGCACCACAATGCCGTAATTGCCTTTGGCAAAGTTCCCATAACGCGTTCTGCAACTGGTCCGGCGTGATACGGCCTCTACTCGCTTGGTATTATTGTCCTCGGCGTCCACACACATTATCGTTGTAGCGCCGAGTGCACTGTCATCCTATTGTCTGCCTGGCCTCTTGCAGTAAGCCTTATTTCCACGCTTATCGCCGTCAAGCTTGAGCTGGTAAAGTGAACGAATGTTAAAAAAATTGCCTCGAATCTATACCAACGGTGCCATTTGAGGTGAAGCCGTAATGACACACATACAGTAAAGCGTCGCCAATTCAGAAATCCCGGTAATTGCGGCTCTTTGTTTTTTATCACGAAACGTAATCCCACGTCACTGTAGCGCTCACAATGCCTTTACATAGAAGCTAATAACTTTCAACTGCTACTGACAGACATCAAAAACTTTTTTTTCTTCACTAAAATTTGAGAAGAGTATACATAAGCACTTATTAAAATGTGTGAACGCATTGCATAGTCTGCAGTTAGGGTATTTAACGAAAGACTATCTGGACCCTGCAGTGTTACCAGTGGTTTAACAGTAATTTACAAAAATAATGTTAATGCCGAAATTCACTACCAACTATTACGGTATACTGATAATTTTTACTTATGGACCGTCTGACAGCAACTGAATAAAACACAATTTTAGTGCCATACGCGTTTCGCCTTTATTTTCTGCAAGGCATCATCAGTGACCTGGAATATGTACATATGTTAGCTATTTAATTTACATTTTTGTCAATGTGCCTATAGGCTATAAACAGTTCTGGTGGTTGGTATTTCCTACTAAGTAGTAATGTTTCGAACTGTACTTACAGGTTGCGTGGACAATTTCGTTCATATTACGCTCCTGTTGCATTTTTGGTGTTGCCGTTTGCGGTTTTTTTCCATTTCACAGCACTATGAACTGAACGCATGTTTCAATTCTATTTTTTGGTTTCTGTTGCCGACTGACAAATGTTTTTGCCAAAGATCTAATGTTATTGCCAAACTGTCGAGTGTAATTATTGAAGTATCTGTGATCTGTTCGTGTATGCATTTGTGTGTGCGTTTGTGAGTGTGTTTTTGTGTGGTATAATTTTTTTTGTGTGCTGTGTGCGTGTGTGTGTGTGTGTGTGTGTGTGTGTGTGTGTGTGTGTGTCCAGATGGTGTGGGGAAGAGTTCTTTTTTGTTTTATGTTATCATTTCCTTTATTAAATGTAGTAGGGAGCCCGTGCTGATGTGTGTTTGTTCATTTATCACACGTTTGTTTTCTGCTATGGCTTTCTGGATGTCGAAGTTTTCTTGTATTTGTATAAGATGTTTGTCATGGTTGCTTATTCTCATTATTTTCATTTCTTGTTCCATTTTCGTAGGATGTTGGTTATGGTGTTTTAAATGCTCTGCAAATGTGGAATCGTTTGTTTCATACTTGCAGCATCTGATATGTTCTTTGTATCTTGTTTCCTAATTCCTGCATGTCATGCCTATGTATACTGCATCACAACTTTGACATTCAAGTTCATATATTCCTGATTGTTGGAATTTGTCCCTCTTGGTAGCTGGCTGGCTTAGGTGTGATTGGAGGGTTTGCCCAGGCTTATATGCTATTTTGAAGCCCTGTCTCTTTAGGGTGATTGCAACACTGTGTGTTAGTTTATGTGTGTAGGTCATGGTGTACCATCTGGTTCGTTCCTGTGTGGTGTTGTCATTGTGTGTGTTTGTTGAGTGTGTTTGTAAGTTTTCAGCTTGTGAGTTCTTTTGTATTCTGGATATGTTGTGTTTGCTTTGTATTTGTGTATTTTTTTTATTGAGCCTGTGTACATGTATGTCATACCCGTTGTTCCTAGCTATTTGTATGATTGTACTCATTTCTTGTTCATAGTTTCTTTTGCTGAGTGGGATTCTGTTTAATCTATGTAACATATGTCTTAGTGTTGCAAGGTTCTGGCTGTGGGGGTGGTTGGATGTGGAATGTATTATTGTGTCTGTGGCTGTTGGACTTCTAAAGATGTTAAATGTATGTTTGCCATTTTCTTTTTTTATTGTAATGTCAAGAAAATTTATTTGATTTTCTTTTTCTTTTTCAAGTGTGAATTTTATGTTCTGATGAGCTTTGTTTGTTTCTGAATGGAGTTCATCTATTTTTTCACTTGGCTCATCTACCAGACAAATAATGTCATCCACGTATCTGCACCAATATATGATTTTGAAACTTTCATTAGTGGTTAACTTTTAAAATATCTGATTTTCTAGGTGAAAATTATCGATACACCGTAATATTACACGCAACTGAGGAAGACAGGATTAAAAAAACGTTGAAGATGTCACTAACAACTAATCTGCTCCATCACAAAATTTGGAAATCTAGCAGCGCGAGTCACTGGTGGCCCAGCAAACCGCGCCACATAAAAAAAGAAATGAGCTGATATAACTCAACGTCGCTCACAGCTCACTCGTTTACTTCACAAAAACATTTTTACACCACGAAGTGGCGAGTTACAAAAATTTGTCAGAAAAGGTGAATAAATAATTTCATGAGTATTTCAGACGCGCTTGGAATTGTGAAGATGATAATCGTCTCGGTGTGTACAGAGAGCAATGTATCTACTGCAGTACGTTTGGAAACAAAGTTTCGAGACTTCTCCAGAGCGTATACGCAGAGACAGCTGAGTAACTGGCATTGCGTGGTTATCCATTTATTCTAGTCTTCTATTAGACCATCTCCTCCTTCACCGTCTGCAACCCATCCTGTCCATTTTCCCGGCCCCTCTCTCTGCGGAGCACCTCCTCCACCCCGCCACTCCCTCTTGAGCTCTTCTTGACCCACTCTTTGTCCATCTCCTGCTCCCCCCTCTCTCACTCCTACTCCCGCTTTCCGTCTCTCTCTCTATCCGTAACCTTCTCTCCTTATCCCTCGCCATGTCCTCCTTTCTCCTCTCACTGTCCACCTCATTCACCCCTACTCTCTGTCCACCCGCTCATGTTCCCTCTCTGTGTTCCTTTCTCGCCCATCCATCTTCTCTTTCTCCGTTCTTCTCCCCCTCTCTCTGTACATTCCCTTCTCTGTCTGTCCAATTCATCATTCACTATCCTTTCTCCACGTTATCATGCCCACCCTAATACTAGGCTTATGGTTCCAATGATAATGATTTATGGTGAGGGTGCTAAACCTGGTGGTTCTCACCCCAACAGCATTTCTTCCCATATCGTAACTAGTGTTTCCACTGAATTTGTCTTAAGTTGTTCTATTAGTTCAGGATGAGCTTTTTCCCCTTGGCTTTTCCCATATGTGCACATGTCAGGTCTATTTCACATATATTTAACATATTTCACTCGTATTTGTATCATATTTCAACTGAGCCCCTATCGGATTTTCACCCTGTAGTTTCATTTTCACGCAGCTCAATGTTTATGATGACTGTATCCCCTGATACAATTTTTGTAGCTACATTCAGCGATATAGGTGGATACTATCTGCGGAAGGTTCTACGAATATGGGTAATAATAAAGAAGTAATAAATTAAAATATCATGCGTGATGCGGTATATTTTCACGCATAATAATATCGATGACGTCATATCTCTTGAATTATGTGTCGTACAATGATATAATTTTGTTGATACATTCAGTGATATATGTTAACACCCTCTCCAAAATGTGTCGCTAATATAGTTAGTTATAAAGAAGTGAAGAAAGGGCATTATTCGTGCTGGAATTTTAATTCAAGGTATAAGCTATCTCTGTGCCAAATTTCTTCCAAATCTGTCCACCCGTTTCATTGTGAAGAAGTAACAAACATACTAACACCGAACACACACAGACACACACACACACACACACACACACACACACACACACACACACACACACACACACACACTTACAAACTTTACATTATACTCTTATATAAGATGTGATATATTGGTAACAAGTAGTGCCTGTGAGGTTTAAGAGGGAGCCAAGCAGTAATAACAAGGAAATAAGCTGGACACCTCATTCTGTGCCCTCTGCTATTCTTTTGCGTAACGGGTGTCCCTGATACGTTAACTGTCTCTTTTTGTTAATTATGTTTGCATATGGGACCTTTTATACAAAATAAAGTTGTAAATCATCTTCCTGCAATTTTTAATTTAAATATTGCAAGCTTATTAGCGTGATGATGTGCCATTTTGCGAAATGTAATTACTTGTTACAAATTACCTCACATCTGTATCATAAAATACGCCAATCAGAGACTTAGTGATACTGTTAACAGTATCAATTCCCAAACTTCAATGCCACAGTCGGTGAGCCCCAAAATCCCTTCCTATCCCCTTCCCTTTACGTTAACAGCACAGCAAATATGCACAAACCACCTCCACCAATCCACCTCCTTCACTACTCTAACAACACCTCTTTCCTCGCCCTCTACAACACACTCCAGAAATTCCAATGATCGTTCCAGGTGGGATTGACGGAGGACATCGAAAGGGTGCAAAAAAGGGCAGCTCGTTTTGTATTATCACGTAATAGGGGAGAGAGTGTGGCAGATATGATACGAGAGTTGGGATGAAAGTCATTAAAGCAAAGACGTTTTTCGTCGCGGCGAGATCTATTTACGAAATTCCAGTCACCAACTTTCTCTTCCGAATGCGAAAATATTTTGTTGAGCCCAACCAACATAGGTAGGAATGATCATCAAAATAAAATAAGAGAAATCAGAGCTCGAACAGAAAGGTTTAGATGTTCGTTTTTCCTGCGCGCTGTTCGGGAGTGGAATGGTAGAGAGATAGTATGATTGTGGTTCGATGAACCCTCTGCAAGCACTTAAATGTGAATTGCAGAGTAATCATGTAGATTTAGATGTTCCAAATCCATCTCATTCAGTTTACCTCCTGGTGCAACCAATGAGTCCTCAAGATCGAATCCTCCAAAATACAGGCAATAATTATATGGTGAACAACCTGCAGCTTCCGTCTACGTGACTTCTACCTCACCATTTACAGTCGTCCTGTGTAGCTAATTAATAGAGTAAAATATCTTAGTTCAATTTTTCACAGGAAACACAGATGGAAATGTCACACGCTAATCATCCAACGGAAAGTCTACAATGGAACCACTGTGGACGAACTTGGTGATTACAGCATTCCGCTGTCCTCCACACCTCCAAAAATTTAATCCGACTCATCATCTCCTATCCAATTGTTGAATGGATATCCGCTCCTATTTTAATGAATCCCCCCCAAACACTTGTGCGTCAGGTACTCAGCCTTGCTTTCCGCACCCGATTACGTTCATCAACGTACATCCCCTGTCATCTCATCAAACTCCCAACCGTCTTCACCCACACGGAACAACACTGCATATCCCTCGCTATCCGCAAACTAGATTCCAAGGACCCTATAGTTTCCCTCTTACCGACGTGCGAGTTGCCGATGTGGCTTCAAACAAAAAGACTAGCATGAGCCAGCGAACAACCGCAGATGGTGTCTCTCGGCCAACAACGCCATATTATCATTTCGTTTGTTTCTACACTCTTGCTCCATTTCTTGATAATCTTCCTAAATGCGTTCTCGAAGAAGCTTCTGCAGCATTGTGCAGATCCACTCTTGCACCGCCCATAACCTCGTTGCCTAATGGAAGTTTCTATTCAATCAGGTAATGCTTCATCGAACTAAAATGGTGAAAATAACTTGGAACCATGACACAGGGACTGCAGTATAATGTCACTAATCACTTTTTGACCTTTCCGACTGCTCCAGCAGCTGAAAATCGAGATTTCGAATTCATGAGATTGTTCTGTCGTAGAAATGCGGAAATTGCCCTGAACCAAAATTACAGCTTTTAAAAGCTCCCATAAAACCTTCCAGCAATAACTGTCACGAATATTAAACTTATTTCCAATTGCGATTGAGGACCACCATCAGCTGCAGAGTGGAATGACAGAAATGGAAATTTATGCGGGGTCGGGACTCGAACACGGATTTCCCATTTGTCGGTCGATTCACCACTTTTTTTTATACATCTCATTTTGTTCGTTATTGTTCGTTGCATTCAATATCACTCAGGTGACGTCAGACTTGTGTCTACGATTTGTACTTCTACATCCATTATGTATAGTCCCGCACAGGTGACACATTTTACTTGAGAGAAGCTTGCCCGGTATCGGAGGATCGGATAAACAAGCTACTGCAGTGCTTGTTTTATTCTGAATTACAGTGCGAAGTTGCTTTGGATATGCGTGCATGTCCAAAGGAACAGGTCTGCGGTACCTATAGCCATTACGAACTACCTTAAATGTATTCGCAGTTGCGAACATGGACTACCATCAGCTGTCGAACGGAATGACGACAGTGAAAATTTTCACTATCGTCATTCAATTCTACAGCTGATGGTAGTTCATATTCGCAAAGCCGAACACATTTAATGTATATGCAGAAGGATTTAGGAACATATTTTGTGTTCAAACATTATGAATTACCTCGAAGAAAATGGTCTATTGACACAAAGTCAACACGGAGTTAGAAACCATGGTTCTTGGGAAACACGACCAGCTCTTTACTCGGATGAAGGGTTGAGTGCTACCGACAAGGGATTTCAAATTAATTCCGTATTTCTGGATTTCCGGAAGGCTTTTGACACTGTACCACACAAGCGGCTTTTAGTGAAATTGCCTGCCTGTGGAATATCGTCTCAATTATGTGACTGGATTCATGATTTCCTGTTCGAGAGGTCACTGTTCGTAGTAATTGATGGAAAGTCACCGAGTGAAATAGAAGTGATTTCTGGCGTTCCACAAGGTAGTGTTATACGCCATTTGCTGTTCCTTACCTATATAAACAATTTGGGAGACAATCTGATCAGGCGTCTTAGGTTGTTTGCAGATGACGCTGGCATTTATCGACTAGTAAGGTCAGTAGAAGATCAAAACAAATTGCAAAACGATTTAGAAAAGATATCTGAATGGCGCGAAAATTGGTAGTTGTCCCTAAACAACGGAAAGTGTGAGGTCATTCACATGAGAGCTAAAAGGAAACCGTTAAACTACGGTTACACGGTAAATCAGTTAAATCTAAAGGCCGTAAATACAACTAAATAACTAGAAATTTCAATTACGAACGACTTGAATAAGAAGGAAAGGACAGAAGATGTTGTGGGAAAGGCTAACCAAAGACAGAGTTTTACTGACAGGATAGCATATCTAGTAAGGAGAGGATTTGGGGTGGACAACACTAAAACAAAGGCGTTTTTCGCTGCGGCGGAATCTTCTCACGAAATTCAAATCACCAACTTTCTCCTCCGAATGCGAAAATATCTTGTCAGCGCCGATCCACATAGGGAGAAACGATCAGCATGATATAATAAGGGAAATAAGAACTTGTACGGAAAGATATATGTGTTCGTTCTTTCTGCGGGGTATACGAGATTGGAATAATAGAGAATTGTGTAGGTGCTTCGATGAACCCCCTGCCAGCACTTAAATGTGATTTATAGAGTATCCATGTAGATGTACATGTAGACATTTCATAACGACTGTAGTCAGTGCATCGTAATTCAGAACAACAGAAGCACAGCAATATCGCGTCACTAATCACTTTGTGACTGTAATGAATCATCAGTGTAGAGCATCTGATATAATGCAGAATTACCCACTATATGTCACGAGAGGCGAACTCGTTAGTGTAATAGGAGGCGGGCGGTACTGAGTTATCGATAGAGAAGAAGTTCAAATGGTTCAAATGGCTCTGAGCACTATGGGACTTAACATCTGTTGTCATCAGTCCCCTAGAACTTAGAACTAGTTAAACCTAACTAACCTAAGGACATCACACACATCCTTGCCCGAGGCAGGATTCGAACCTGCGACTGTAGCGGACACTCGGTTCCAGAGTGAAGCGCCTAAAACCGCACGGCCACATCGGCCGGCAGAGAAGAAGTAACAGCCAAAAGGTTTGGTCGGGAGAGTTTAGTGACTTCGACGTCGATTAGTCACTGGATGTCACCTAAGAAACAACTCCATCAGGGACATTTGAACCTTTCTAAAGCTGTCTACGTCGATTTTTGTGATTTTTAGTACCAGGCAGATCTAATGTACTAATGGACAAGGACCATCGAACACTGAAAGTGATCATTCTAACCAATCAGTGGGGCGAATCACTCGTGAGTTCCAAAGTGTTACCAACTGTCCGCCTGTCACAATCCTTGTGCATAGAGAAATAAAAAAGAGTGTGGTAAAACGGTGGAGCAGTTCTGGATACGCCTAATTTTTCTATAGTGAAGGCTAATCGATAATTGAAGTGGAGTGAGTAGAGATGGCACTGGACACATCATGACTGGAATCGACTGATTTGTAGTGATGAATCGTATTACACCCTGTGACAATCCAATGGAACGGTTCGGGTTTGGCCAATTCCTGGAGGAATTTATGCACCGATATTTGTAATGTCACCAATAAAATACGGAGGAGATAGTGTCACGATAAGAGGTTGTTTCTCATGGCTAGTGTGTGGTACCCCTATTGCGCTTAAGAAAATGCAAATTGCGGAAGAATTTGAATTTGTTTTGTAGAATTGTGTAATGCGTACAGCAGAGAAACAGTTCGGAGACGATTATCGTTTGCGTAAAAATACGCTATGTTATCAAAAGCTTGGTGTGACGAGGGTAAACATTGGACGATTTAACAGTGGAAAAACGTTACATGGAGTGACGAATCACGGTACACAATGTGACGATCCGATGCCAGGTTGTGGGTATGGCGAATGCCCGGTGAACGACATCTAGCAGCGTGTGTGCCAACAATAAAATTCGGAGGCGATGGTGTTATGGTGTGATCGTGTTTTTCATGGAGGGGGCTTGCACCCCTAGTTGTTTCTTGTGGCACTATCGCAGCACAGGTCCACATTGATGTTTTAAGCACCTTCTTGCTTCCCACTGTTGAAGAGCAATTCGGGGATGGCCACTGCGTCTTTCAACACGATCGAGCAGCTGTTCATAGTGCACGGCCTATGGCGGAGTGGTTATACGACAACAACGTCCCTGTAATGGACTGGCCTGCACAGAGTCCTGACCTGAGCCGGCCGGTGTGGCCATGCGGTTCTAGGCGCTACAGTCTGGCACCGCGCGGCCGCTACGGTCGCAGGTTCGAATCCTGCCTCGGGCATGGATGTATGTGATGTCGTTAGGTTACTTAGGTTTAAGTAGTTCTAAGTTCTAGGGGACTAAGTTCTAGGGGACCTAAGATATTCAGTCCCATAGTGCTCAGAGCCATCATCAGCCAGTCCTGACCAAAATCCTATAGGATGTTTTGGAACGCCGACTTCATGCCAGTCCTCACCCAAAGACATCGATACCTCTCCTTAGTGCAGCACTCCGTGAAGAATGGCCTGCAATTCCCCAAGAAACCTTCCAGCACCTGATTGAACGTATGCCAGCGAGAGTGGAAGCTGTCATCAAGGCTAAGGGTGGGCCATCACCATACTGAATTACAGCATTATCAATGGAGGTCGCCACAAACTTGTAAGTCATTTTCAGCGGATACTCTTGATCACATAGCGTAACAATGCACAATGTCACGAAGGAGTATCTGCGAGGGAAAGGGTTATATACCGTAACATTCCTGATATCGACTGGCCTGTCCTGTTGCCGAACTGAACTCACTGGGACACCTTCGATATCACTCCAGACCCTAGCGTCGAACATCACTACGTTCGGCCGTTTCGGCTGTTATGGAAAAATGGGCTGCCACTCCTCCATAGAATTTTGGACATCTCATTGAAAGTGTTCGTAGCTGTGGTCAAGACATCATAAGGGTGAAGGGTGGACGCATCTCATATTAATATCCCCTAGTAGGTGTTCGGATGCATTTAATCAGAGATTATTCCTTTCATATTCCAAACCACTTTCATTATCAACTTACTTATAAAACTTTGGCTCTTCAACATTTTTGCTATAGATGTTACATGGTGTTTCGTGATACACTGCCACGTATTCCATTACACGGAGTGATGGACTCACGTCTCATTAACGGTTGCTATGCAAATGAGAAAGTCTTTTTCAGGAAGCCGTACATGTGTTTTCGGAATTTCCGAATGTTTCTGTTTGTGTTTCTTAGTTACTGTCGTTCGCAGGAGCACAAACTTTGAGACAGTTTAGCGATTCATAGATTATTGTAATTGAAGAACGTTAATGTTCAGCTCATGCCCTATATCATCATGTCTGGTACTAAAATTTACACTACCCTTATGATCAGTTGACTCAATGCTGCACCCGTTTTCGAACTAAATGGGTTATTCGATCTAGACAGGCCCACATCTACGTCAATGGGATTATTATACATGCAAATATTTAATTCGCTAAGAACAATTATACTATACTACGGTAGCAATATGCGAAAATCTCTGCAGCCTTACGAGTATCGACAGCAAATCACTGCCATCAGGAGCATTCAAAATGAGATGCTCTGAAATGATTAAGAACGGAGTTTTTCTCTGAAATCACACAGCTACCACACAAGGAAAACAGTGAAGCGAAGGCATTTCATTGTCAAGTTAGTACTGACAACATATAGAGCAGAGAAAGTGCACTGCACATTCTGATTTTCCCTCGTACTTATTTTGGACGAATGGAGCTTCATGTTCATATAGAGTATGCCTCGTACGTCACTCGTCTGACCCTATTTGGTATATGTACGCTGCTGGCGATAAACGTTCCAGCACTGTCATAACGGTATGTGACAACCTCAAACTGTCGCAAAGTGTGCTAAGAACTTGGATATGTAAGTGACTATCATTTCAGTGCATCCGCACAAAGAGTATCTACATCTAAGTTCTGTATATAAGGACAAACTACATAGCAGGATTTCATCTAGAAATCACTTTTAATGTTGATTTTAAGAATATCGTCATCGGATTTCTGTTCCGTCATATTGCTACTCACATTTTTCATACTAATATGGAATCGACGGGTGGATCTGGGTATGCGGTATCACAACGGCTCCACGTTCACTAGCGCCTGAGATGATAAATTATTCGCTCAGCCGAAGTTGCAAGACCACAGGTTAATGTAAGCGCGAGAAAATCCATTGCAAATGTGAAATGCTAGTACATTACTAACCGGTGTAATGACCAGAATTTTGAATACAAGCATGCAAACGTGCATCCATTGTGACTTACACATACCGGATGTCAGTCTAAGGGATAGAGTTCCATGCCTGTCGTACTTAGTAGGTCAATAAAGGCACAGTTGTGCCACACGTGCCCGATTGTAGACAGATCTCGAGATAGAGCATGGCAAGGCAACATGTACATCTACATCTACATCTATATGGATACTCTGCAAATCACATTTAAGTGCCTGGCAGAGGGTTCATCGAACCACCTTCACAATTCTCTATTATTCCAATCTCGTACAGCGCGCGGAAAAGAATGAACACCTATATCTTTCCGTACGAGCTCTGATTTCTCTTATTTTATCTTGGTGATTGTTCCTCCCTTTGTAGGTGAGAGTCAACAAAATATTTTCGCATTCGGAGGAGAAAGTTGGTGATTGGAATTTCGTGAGAAGATTCCGTCGCTACCAAAAACACCTTTCTTTTAACGATTTCCAGCTCAAATCCGGTATCATTTCTGTGACACTCTCTCCCATATTTCGCGATAATACAAAACGTGGTGCCTTTCTTTGAACTTTTTCGATGTACTCCGTCAATCCTATCTGGTAAGGATCCCACACCGCGCAACAGTATTCTAAAACAGGACGGGCAAGCGTAGTGTAGGCAGTCTCCTTAGTAGGTCTGTTGCATTTTCTAAGAGTCCTGCCAATAAAACGCAGTCTTTGGTTACCCTTCCCCACAACATTTTCTACGTGTTCCTTCCAATTTAAGTTGTTCGTAATTGTAATACCTAGGCATTTATTTGAATTCACGGCCTTTAGATTTTACTGATTTATCGTGTAACCGAAGATGAACGAATTCGTTTTAGCTCTCCTGTGAATGACCTCTCACTTTTCGTTATTTAGGGTCAAATGCCATTTTTCGCACCATTCAGATATTTTTTAAAAATCGTTTTGCAGTTTGTTTTGTTCGTCTGATGACTTTATTAGTTAAGAAACGACAGCGTCATCTGCAAACAACCGAAGACGGGTGCTCGGATTGTCTCCACTGTAGATACTCTGTAGGGCATATTTGGTTAACCAGAGGTATGAGGACGAGCGTTATCCTGTTGGAAAATACCCCTTGGAATCCTTTCATGAATAGCTGCACATAACGGGTCGAATTACCAGACCGATGTACGAATTTGCCGTCAGGAAGCGCGGGATAACCGCGGTGGTGCTCCTGTTGAGCCGTGTTGTCTCCTTCTATGTTTTTACACCTTTGCCTGGTGGCACGATCCGTCTCTGTCTATTCTCCAAGTGGCGCTTAGGTCTCCTGTCAGTAGAGTCTTTGGTTGTAGTTCCTTGGACAGGATTGTTGACTACATTGGGAGGCATTCGTCTGCAGTCAGGGAGAGAAAGGCAAGAGGCACATGTGACGTACTGTGAGCTGTTCACGGACGTTGGAGCCACACGATTTTCTATGCGGCAGGCGGCCGGTAGTGCTGCGTTGGTCGGCAGTACTTGGGCCTAATATCGGCGCTGCCTGTTTACTCTTGGATTATGGAGGCATAGTTGCTGATGTGCAAGCTGGAGTGACGTTCATTTTCTAGTGCAGTCTGTTCTGCCCTTTCAGGGTAAGGTACTCATTACTCGGTTGACACACATGCTCCTGTGTTGAAGTTGCTCCCGGTATGGTGGATTGCTCTGTTCCAAGTGTTAATTTTACCTTTTGTGCCTCTGTTTGGAATTATTGAGTGGCATATTTGACGTGTTTTAAAATTTCTTTTAATTTCAAATTATTCATTGTCAGCTTATCTGGTTATTAGAGCCTGAAATTAACAGCGTCACATATTCTAGGCCCCATGTGTATTTGTGACCACTGGGATCTAAATTTTCTTATTTTTCTTTACATTGTTACTTCCCTGATGATGTAACACCTATAAAATGGCCTACGGCCCTGGAGAGCAAATACTAACGGCTCAGTGAATCTTGGCTGATTTGGGTAATTATGTCCCATAAATCTGGTGAGAGTTTGCCCCTTTCAAAAGAATTTATATTTACTGTCCTAAATATAATTACTATTCTAGTTTCATATCAGCGGACACTCCGCTGCAGAGTGAAAATCTCATTCTGGAAACATCCCCTAGGCTGTGGCTAAGCCATGTCTCCGCAATATCCTTTCTTTCAGGAGTGCTAGTTCTGCAAGGTTCGCAGGAGAGCTTCTTTTAAGTCTGGAAGGTAGGAGACGAGGTACTGGCAGAAGTAAAGCTGTGAGGAGGGGGCGTGTGTCGTGCTTGGGTAGCTCAGTTGGTAGAGCACTTGCCCGCGAAAGGCAAAGGTCCCGAATTCGAGTCTCGGTCCGGCACACAGTTTTAATCTGCCAGGAAGTTTCACTATTCTAGTTGTTTGTGTGTTAACCGTCAAGATTTGCCTGTTGCCTTTCAAGTCACTTAAGTTGATGTGTTTGACTACACTGTGATTTCTTCGTTGTTGCATTAACTTGTTGTTATATTTTATCGTAAGATTAACTGGTTAATCCTCTTACCAATTCTTGTTGTAATATTCTGGTTGTAATACGTAAGATTTCGTTGGGGACTAGGGCCACGGTCACACTGAGTTTCTTGTCTTGGTCTGAGCATTTTCATATGTGCTATGATTACTATGCATCAGCTAAATGTTTGCTTGTTTGCTCTCGGCTTTCCGAGCTGTGCGTAGTGTTTTAAGCTCTTCCCGGGACGTTATCTGTTACCCACTTATTCATTGGGCGTAGCCTGTCCGCTTCGGCTGTGTGTGAGTGCGCGCGCGGGCGGCGCGCCACTTCCCTTCTCACCGTAGCCAGGCGTTCCTGACTTGCTGCGGCATTCCTCATAAGTTGAGTTTCTGTCTCTTAGTAATCAGGCGTTAGTTGTAACTGAAGTACCTTATTCAGACCGGGCCGCCCGAACCTGCCTCTTCCAAGTTTTCCCGGTTTGAAGTTGAATGTTGGTGTAATGCACAATTTGTTAAATGGCATTTTATTATTTTTCCACGTCAGTATCTCGATTATGCCCGAGGGGCTTCTCTGATTTATCAAATGTTGGACATTTGTGTTGAGAACTGTTCCTGTGTCCTTTGCATGTAATATTACCAGTTATCGGGATTCAGACGTAATTTTGTGTTACTACACTCCTTGTAAGTTATATTCATTAATGTCAGGCCCCGCTTTGTCCAACCAAATTTTGGAATTGTAATCTTTAGCATCACTGCTGTCAGTGTTTGCCCAGCGCTAAGCGCGTGTTTGAGTCATATTTGATTGTACTACTTGCTTGTTAGTCCTTCTTAAATGGTATATTTTATTCGTTTAAATTAACTGATTAATTATCAAATAGTTTAATTTCAGAAATTTTCGAGTAACTGCCTGAATCGTTGGTATTTTATTAGCGTTTATGATAGCTGTGCAATAAAAGATTGTTTATTTCTTGTAGAGTAACAAACGACTTGTGATAAATGGCCTACACCTTTCCCATGCCCGTTTAGTTGTTAACTTCTCCTGGGGTGTCCACTGCCATTTCACTTGTTGACGGACGAAATGGCACTCCGGGTGAACGTCCAATGTCTATAGGCAGCAGACATGTTCCGGCAGGCACTCACTTGGCATCCATCGAACTAAAACACGACCATTACTGACACTGAGGCAGAGCCGTATTTCATCAGAAAACATGTCCTAACCCCGCTCCGAGCCGCAGTGAGCTCTCGCTGGTCACTACCAAGTCACGAACGGCGGTGCTTTGGGTTCAGTGGAATGCACGCTACTGGGCGTCTGGCTCGGAGCTGTCCTTGAAGTAACCGATTTGCAACAGTTCGTTGTGTCACTGTGGTGTCAACTGCTCCTCGAATTGCTGCTGCAGACGCAGTACGATGCGCCACAGCTCTATGCCGAACATCATGGCCTTCCTTCTCTGTGGTGTCACGTGGCTCTCTGGAGCCCGATTGTCTCGCGACCGCACCTTCGCGTGCAGTGCTGTATATTCCTGCCACGTCTTTCTGCAATATCATGAACACCTACATCTACATCTAGATGGATACTCTGCAAATCACATTTAAGTCCCTGGCAGAGGGTTCATTGAACCACCTCCACAATTCTCTATTATTCCAATCTCGTATAGGGCGCGGAAAGAATGAACCCCTATGTCTTTCCGTACGAGCTCTGATTTCCCTTATTTTATCTTGGTGATCGTTCCTCCCTATGTAGCTCGCTATCAACAAACTATTTTGGCATTCGGAGGAGAAAGTTGATGATTGGAATTTCGTGAGAAGCTTCCGTCACAACGAAAAACGCCTTTCTCTTAACGATTTCCAGCCCAAATCCTGTATCATTTCTGTAACACTCTCTCCCATATTTCGCGATAGTACAAAACGTGCTGCCTTTCTTTGAACTTTTTCAATGTACTCCGTCAATCCTATCTGGTAAGGATCCCACACCACGCAGCAGTATTCTAAAACAGGACGGACAAGCGTAGTGTAGGCAGTCTCCTTAGTAGGTCTGTTACATTTTCTAAATGTCCTGCCAATGGAACGCAGTCTTTGGTTCACCTTCCCCACCACATTTTCTATTTGTTCCTTCCAATTTAAGTTGTTCGTAATTGTAATACCTAGGTGTTCAGTTGAATTTACGGCCTTTCTGTTAGACTGATTTATCGTGTAACCGAAGTTTAACGAGTCCCTTTTAGCACTCATGTGGATCACCTCACACTTGTCATTATTCAGGGTCTACTGCCACTTTTCCCACCATTCACATATTTTTTCTAAATCTTTTGCAGTTTGTTTTGATCTTCTGATGACTTTATTAGTCCA
Organism: Schistocerca nitens; assembly: GCF_023898315.1. Taxonomy (NCBI): domain Eukaryota; kingdom Metazoa; phylum Arthropoda; class Insecta; order Orthoptera; family Acrididae; genus Schistocerca; species Schistocerca nitens. The sequence goes on from NC_064620.1 coordinate 413,091,397, forward strand.
TAAACGACAGCGTCATCTGTAAGCAACCGAAGACGGCTGCTCAGATTGTCTCCCAAGTCGTTTATATGAAAGGAACATCCAGCTTCTCGTAGCCCTATTACACGACCTCTTTCAAGCTCCAAACGTTTAGTAATGTCTTCGTCATGTTAAACATATTCATGACTAACATCAACTCTCTACATCCAATCTCAAAGGTAACTAATACTCAAGACAGTTAAAATAGGTATTTGAAGGAAACCTGATGTGCATCCTCATTAGGCCTACCAGCGCCTTTGTCATGTAAATGGGGCGAAATCTGAATAGACGTCTTCTTTCACAGGTAGACACACGCCTACCAACTTCCGTATACCTCGCATAACTTTTTATCAGTGCAGCGACTTTTTTTCCGTCGGCGTATTTATTTTGTTTCATTTTAGGCGGTTTACTGTTCTATATTCCCGACGTTCAGTATGAAGGCGATCTGCAGTCTGTGGTAACTGGTGAAAAATTCTCAAGCCAATGTCCCCAAAACAGCATTTTATTTTATTACCTGTTTCGACAGAGCTACGCACTCTAATCGGTTCTATTTGCTGCTCTGTTATTTTATGTTTGGATACTTCATTCAATAATTGTTAAATTGGGCCTCAAGTATGCACAACATGCATTCCGAGCTCCACTCCATACAAATCCGACGCTACAATGGAAAGACATGCTTCTAACTGACACCCGAGTTCAGTAGGATTAAACTCATTGTTCGTGGTGTATTGAATATGCAGAATAAGTAAAATTTCCTTATTTACTATCCATCCTGATTGTGCTGTTCTAACGGCCAGCACCTTATTTTTCAAAGGATCTCCAACATCTACACTACTGGCCATTAAAATTGCTACACCAAGAAGAAATGCAGATGACAAACGCGTATTCATTGGACAAACATATTATACTAGAACTGACATGTGATTCCATTTTCACGCAATTTGGGTGCATAGATCCCCAGAAATCAGTATCCAGAACAACTACCTCTGGCCATAATAACGGCCTTGATACGCCTGGGCAATGAGTCAAACAGAGCTTGGATGGCGTGTACAGGTACAGCTGTCCATGCAGCTTCAACACGATACCACAAGAGTAGTGATCAATGGTAGTGACTGGCGTATTGTGACGAGCCAGTTGCTCGGCCACTATTGACCAGACGCTTTCAATTGGTGAGAGATCTGGAGAAAGTGCTGGCCAGGGCGGCAGTCGAACATTTTCTGTATCCAGAAAGGCCCGTACAGTAGCTGCAACATGCGGTCGTGTGTTACCCTGCTGAAATGTAGGGTTTCGCAGGGATCGAATGAAGGGTAGAGCCACGGGTCGTAACACATCTGAAATGTAACGTCCACTGTTCAAAGTGCCGTCAATGCGAACAAGAGGTGACCGAGACGTGTAACAAATGGCACCCCACACCATCATGCCGGGTGATACGCCAGTATGGGGATGACGAATACGCGCTTCCAATGTGCGTTCACCGCGATGACGCCAAACACGGATGCGACCATGATGATGCTGTAAACAGAATCTGGATTGATCCGAAAAAATGACGGTTTGCCATTCGTGCATCCAGGTTCGTCGTCGAGTACATCATCGCAGGTGCTCCTGTCTGTGATACAGCGTCTAGGGTAACCGCAGTCATGGTCTTCGAGCTGATAGTCCATGTTGCTGCAAACGTCGTCGAACTGTTCGTGCAGACGGTTGTTGTCTTGCAAAGGTCCCCATCTGTTGACTCAGGGATCGAGACGTGGCTGCACGATCCGTTACAGCCAAGCGGATAAGATGCCAGTCATCTCGACTGCTAGTGGTACGAAGTCTTTGGGATCCAGCACGGCGTTCCGTATTACCCTCCTGAACCCACCGATTAGCCGGCCGCGGTGGCCGTGCGGTTCTAGGCGCTTCAGTCCGGAACCGCGAGAATACTACGGTCGCAGGTTCGAATCCTGCCTCGGGCATGGATGTGTGTGATGTCCTTAGGTTAGTTAGGTTTAAGTAGTTCTAAGTTCTAGGGGACTGATGACCTCAGATGGTAAGTCCCATAGTGCTCAGAGCCATTTGAACCATTTGAACCCACCGATTCCATATTCTTCTAACAGTCATTGGATCTCGACCAACGAGAGCAGCAATGTTACGATACGATAATCCGCAATCGCGATAGGCTACAATCCGACCTTTATCAAAGTCGGAAACGTGATGGTAAGAATTTCTCCTCCTTACTCGGGGCATCACAACAACGTTTCACCAGGCAACGCCGGTGAACTGCTGTTTGCGTGTGAGAAATCGGTTGGAAACATTCCTCATGTCAGCACGTTGTAGGTGTCGCCACCGGCGCCAACCATGTGTGAATGCTCTGAAAAGCTAACATTTGCATATCACAGCATCTTCTTCCTGTCGGTTAAATTTCGCGCCTCTAGCACGCCATCTTCGTGGTGTAGCAATTTTAATGGCCAGTATTGTACGTTGCAGAATGCTTTTCCTAGGTCAGATACCGCAGGGACACCCCCAACATTGATGAGCAGTGAGCAACCGGCGTAGAGCGTGAGACGCGGCCACGCGGCTATTAAGAGACGGCGGTCCACCGTCACGACAGGTGGTCCGGCCGCGCATGCGCAGAGCGCGCCGCAGCAGGTCGGCCCCGAGCGCCGCCGGCGTCAGTCCGACCGCACCGCGCGACGCCTGCCCCACGACGCCGGTCGTACCAGCCGCCGACGCCTGTCGTCTGCCGCACCACAGCCGCGCCGCGACGCCTCACCAAGGCCACGCGCGATGCCTCGCCGGCCGTGAGAGCGAGAGGACGCCGCAGCATGCCGCCGCACGCCGCCTCCACCCTGCTGCTCGCCCTCTGCTGCTGCTGCCTCTCAGGTACTGTGCGCTGCTCCACAACAATGCCACGTTACCTTGCCAGTGCACTCGTCACCGAAGAGATCTTACGTCGTACTGAAACCAAGTTTTCTACAATTTTATCCGACGTAATAAGTTTCTCCACTCTATTTATGGCCTGGTTTAGCATCAGTATCAATTTTTAAATAAAAAGGCAGCCAGTATTGGAGCTGTTTATTTTGAAATTGGCGTGTTTCACGCTAGTGGCACATCTTCACAATTTCATAAACAGCGTAAAGAGAACTAGTCAAAAAGTAAACCCGAATGGCGCGCAACCGAAATCATCAAATGTGAAGCCGGAAGCTTCAGGTCTCATATTTGAAAATATCGATTACGCTAAATTCAATGTTTACTTTTTGACTAGTGCATTTTACGCCGTGTAAGAAATTCTGAGGATGCGCCACTAGTTTTAAGATAAATACCTGCAACAGTGGCTGCCTTCTAATTTGAATAACCGCCGCAAACAAAAAAAATCGCTTTCGAACCAAAATATCCTACGTCAAGGGAACATGCAATGTAATCTATGCACCAGAGACTGAAGCGTGCCTTTCGACTTCAGCGTTCCAGTAAGTGACACGATTGCTATGTCAAGTACTGCGTCGTGCCCATCTCAAATTGCTCCCACACTCCACCGGCAGTTATAACTGTCATCATTTGGAAGGAATTTTTTAATACTTGGCCGTCATCATCATTTGTGACCAGTATTCGCTCATTTTGTTAGTTGTAGAAACTCAACGTAATTAGTAAGTTGTAAAAAAATTCATATCTAACGTTATACAGTGTGTCTCAAAGAAACACCGACAAGCCTTAGGGATAGATTCCTTACACCAAAACAAGAGCTCTAAAATCGGTACCTGAAGAGGTATGAGCACTTTTTTAGTATAAGAGATGTTTCACACTAGCGAAGATAAACAAGTGCTCATAGCTCTTAGGATAGGCTTTTTTGACCTCATGATTCATGGACGTTTTTTTCTTGGTTTTGCCCATGATATCTCCTCCCAAAATACGGAAAGCAATGTCCTTACATTAGAAGAAATGTGTTCCATTGTATCGAAGATGAACAAATGTTCTTAGCTATTAAGGTATGCCTTTTAGAGCCCTTGTTTACTAGATATGTTTGTCATGTTTTGGTGCAAGGAACCTGTCCCCAAAACTTGTCGGCGTTTCTTAGGACATCCTGTATACGACATCTTGAATGCCGTTTTCAAGCTATTAACAATGTAGCTTACCTGCTTAACAAGTTTTCGTACTTGCTATCGTTGCGCAACACTATGCCAATTGACATAAATATTTTTTTCTTATTTCCTGTCCTTAGCTTTTGTATGACCAGGATTAAGTCATTAAAAAGGATCTCCAATTAATGTTATCATTCGGAGACAGAGTTCTTCAACTATGCAAAGCCTGGCTGTAATACTGCTTTCTATCGTAAAATGTTCCACCCCTTTCACATACAGTTTTGAGTGCTCTCATCAGGAATGATATAGCTCACATTGGCCACTGCTATGGCGAGAGACATCAAAAGTCAGCTGCAGTCGCTCTATAAACACAAACAGTCATGTAGTGTGGAATCCCAAGATGACGACAGGAAACTGAATTCAACGAAGAACAAAATAAATACATGTTGGGGGACGAATTTGTGTGCCGAAAGAATTAACAACGTGGCTAACGTTAATTGGAAAAACACTGGGAAGTGTAATAGGAAAATAGTGTCATACTCTGGTGTCGACAGTAGGAAGTGGATACATTTTCAAATCATATCGATTCCCTGATCATTCTGATGACGCTTATGATAATACTACAACGTAATTTTCAGGACCGGTAATTTACTGCCTTTGTTGAGATAATCGTCATCACTGTGAGCTACTTTCTGTGTTAACGGTCCAGATACTTGAAGAAAGCCGATAGCAATCGATGGTCCCAAGTAAATTGTAGAAAATGCATACTAAAATATAAGGGGCAATCAAAAGGTTTACGTTCGAAGGCCGTACGGAGCAGAATCGTTATGCCAATCAGCCAAAATCGCCGTGAGCATTGAGTCAATCATTCCGCCGACGCGCCAGGTTCAAAATAGCTGTTTGGTAAGACAATGTGTCCCCCTGTGTGAAGAAGTCTGTAACTGCCTGCTGCACGACCTCGTCCGACAGGAAATTGGGAGCCTTCAACGCGATTCTTAGGAGAACGAATACGTGATAATCTCATGGGGCGAGATAAGGAATACAGTGCTCGAGAGTCTTCCATGTGAGTTGGCGTAACATCTGCGTTATGACATTTGCGATATGCGGACGTGCAGCAACTCTTGTCGTGCAATCCACAACAGTGATCTTCGACAGGTACGCTGTCCCACATACATTCTTCATTTTCCGACGGATGACTAGTGGTGTTCGTCCTGAGGCAGCCAAAAAAAGAGGCACGTTGGTCCTATTCGGATGCATTTAGTAATAACGTCACAATAGTTCTCGTTTATGTATTTACCACACGCTTGTCGGAAATACACGAATGCTACACTGATATTTTTCCTACTTGCCAGTGCTTATACACCCGCTTTGTAGTCGCGCTCCGTTGCGTACACGCTGCAGCAACGCCCTCAGACGGAAACTTTTTCAATGCTTCAGATAAATGTAAAAACGCAGATCTTCTGTATCAGAAAATGTTATATACGTGTAAAAGTAAAGTGGAAACTTCGCATACCTAACGAAATAAAAATTACAAAAAATAGAAAAAGCAACAAGAAAACTTGAGAAGTTTCTCCGTCAAACTGATGGGTTTATCATCCAGCTAAGGGTTATGGTGACATGGCAACGTAGTTGTCAGGGCACTTATCGTATATCTTTCTTCTTTTCTTACAGCACTAAGTTATATGAAATGATTCTTTATTCGACGTGTACTTTCAAATTATGAGGATAATATTCTCCACATCTGCAACCTGGATGCAACTACACTACCATAACATTCGGTTCCAGGCGATTCCGCCTACCGTCTATGTTTACTCCTCAGAAAATAATTAATATTGGCGGCATTACAGCATTAATAGAAACTATATTCTTTAATGTGAAAGACATCAACAAAATTGTTACACATTCGCAAAATGGAATGTATTACATTGTCAAAGGTATAAGCAACCTATTTTTTACACCATACAGATAAAGTGATGAACAACAATAAAGTAAAAATGGTTCAAATGGCTCTGAGCACTATGCGACTTAACTTCTGAGGTCATCAGTCGCCTAGAACGTAGAACTAATTAAGCCTAACTAAGGACATAACACACATCCATGCCCGAGGCAGGATTCGAACCTGCGACCGTAGCGGTCGCTTGGCTCCAGACTGTAGCGCCTAGAACCGCACGGCCACTCCGGCCGGCAATAAAGTAAAATTCCGAACCATGGTGACTGTTTGGTAGTTGGAAATAATTTTTAATTATTTAACATTTTACATTCAATTAAATGAAAATATGATTATCAGGATCGATTTATAGCCGAAGACTATTCAAGGTCACGACTAAGACATTCTTAATGAGTCTGTAATTAACATCTGCGACTACATCATACTCTGCAAGCCACTTAATGGCGCGTGGGAAGAGTGATTTTCACTTAATCTCTGAATCAGCTCTAATCCTTCGATTTTTTTCGTCGTGGTCATTTCGCTTGATACGTGCGGGGCGAAGTACTATGTTGTCCGACTCTTCAAGGAAAATGTTGTCTCGAAATTTAAATAGCACACCTCTCCATGATGCACAGTGACTCTCTTTTAACGTTTGCCACTGGAGTTTGTCGAGCATCTCTGTAACGACTTCGCGCCGACTAAACGATCCCGTGACGAAATGTGCCGTTCTTCGTTGGATCTTCTCTCCTCTAACAGTCCTACCTGGAAGGGATCCAATATTTATGAATAGTAATCAAGAATCGATCAAACAGGCGCCTTATAAGCCACTTCCTTCATGGATGAGTTTCATTATCTTAAGCTTCTTCCTATGAATCTGTCATCTGATTTTCATACTATTTGCTTTATGAGATCATTCAACTTAAGGTCGCTCTGGATAGTTACTACTATATATTTTACGGCAGATACTGTATCCAACAATTTGTCGTGTGGTGGAACGGCAATTTATTTCTTTTGCTATGTATGCGCAATATGTTATATTTATTTACATTTAGGGTGAACTGCCAGAGCCTGCACCATTCATCAGTCGCCTGCAGATCATTCTGCGAATCGATACTGTCTTCTGGCGTTGCTACTTCCTTACAGACAACCGAATCATCTGCGAACAGTCTGAGAGAACATCCGACGCTTTTTACTAGATCATTTGTATACATTGGAAACAATAACGATCCTCCCAATCTTCCTTGGGATACTCCGGAAATTACCTTTATTTCTGTTGGTTTCATTCCACCATGAGCGACGTGTTTGCAAGGAATCTGGTCCGATACTCGGTAAGCTCGTATTTTGTTACTAACCAGCAGCGCGGGACGGTAACAAAAGCCTTCCTGAAGTCAAGGAACACGGCACCAGCCTGACCGCCGTTGTCTGCAGCGCTATGGATCTCATGGAGGTACAGAGGGAGCTGCATTTCGCAAGATCTCCGGAATCCAAGCTGATTTTTGTAGAAGAGATTTTTGTTTCGAAAAAACATAATTTTATTGAGTATGAAACATATCCCATAGTTCTACAACGGATTATCGTCAACCATATAGGGCTACGCTTACGTGCATCTGTTCTACGACCCCTCTTGAAAACAGTAATGACTTGTGTTTTTTTCACTTGCTAGATACCTTTCATCGCTCCAGTAATCTTCCACAAATTGCTGTTACAAGCAGAGAAAAGTTTTTGGCATGATATCTGTAGAAGTATCTCATCTCGTTTCCATTACTAAGCGATTGTAGTCGCTTTTCTATTCTGCGATCGATTAGCTCAATATTTGTATTTCGGCGTTCGTACGATGACTAAAAGAAATGATTTCGTTACGATCCTCCGTAGTGAAACAATTTCAGCAGATCGAATTCAGTATTTCGGCTTCTTTCTGTTATCTTCCGTTTCTGTGTCAGTGTGGCCTGTAAGTGAATGAATAGGTAATTTCGACACAGGTCCTGATTTTACGTAAGACCAAAACCCCTTAGCATTCGTACTGAAATGAAATGCCGTGTGGCTAGGGCCTCCCGTCGGGTAGACCGGTCGCCTGGTGCAGGTCTTTTTTGTTGACGCCACTTCGGCGTCTTGCATGTCGATGGGGATGATATGATGATAGAAGGCAACACAACATCCAGTCCCTGAGCGGAAAAGATCTCGGACCCAGCAGGGAATCGAACCAGTGCCCCTTTGCACGTCATTCCGTCCCGCAGACCATTTAGCTACCGAAGAGGACAGCATTTGTACTCAGATCGGTTGACAAAGTTTTAATTTCAAAGTCAAAAAATGCCACTATTGCTCTCCATACTCTCACTTTCGCTTCGTTCACATTTCGTTTGTCAGCTGGTTTGGACTTTCCTTGAATCTGTTATGGGTCTCCCTCTGTTTATGTAGCAGTTATCTAACACATCTATTAAACCATAGTTAATTTATATAAATTTTCGTATGTATTACTGATGCAGATGATACTACATCGAAAATATTGGCATTGAGAAATTTTATTTTTCTAACCTGGTTGATTTTCTCAGCTAATTTTTCTACGAATATCTGCCAGAACTAAAGTAAAGCTACTTTACAGGTATATGGGTCAAAACATTTGTTGTTCATTATTCTCCCACTGTATCGATTCTGTAACAAAAAAACCACCGAATGATCAAGTTCCAGGAATCTTGTAATGCTTCTTGTCTTTCTTACGTTAAAATGTCGATTAATTTAATCAAAATACTGTAGATCGTGGAATTATATATATATATATATATATATATATATATATATATATATATATATATATTCCTGGAAATGGAAAAAAGAACACATTGACACCGGTGTGTCAGACCCACCATACTTGCTCCAGACACTGCAAGAGGGCTCTACAAGCAATGATCACACGCACGGCACAGCGGACACACCAGGAACCGCGGTGTTGGCCGTCGAATGGCGCTAGCTGCGCAGCATTTGTGCACCGCCGCCGTCAGTGTCCGCCAGTTTGCCGTGGCATACGGAGCTCCATCGCAGTCTTTAACACTGGTAGCATGCCGCGACAGCGTGGACGTGAACCGTATGTGCAGTTGACGGACATTGAGCGAGGGCGTATAGTGGGCATGCGGGAGGCCGGGTGGACGTACCGCCGAATTGCTCAACACGTGGGGCGTGAGGTCTCCACAGTACATCGATGTTGTCGCCAATGGTCGGCGGAAGGTGCACGTGCCCGTCGACCTGGGACCGGACCGCAGCGACGCACGGATGCACGCCAAGACCGTAGGATCCTACGCAGTGCCGTAGGGGACCGCACCGCCACTTCCCAGCAAATTAGGGACACTGTTGCTCCTGGGGTATCGGCGAGGACCATTCGCAACCGTCTCCATGAAGCTGGGCTACGGTCCCGCACACCGTTAGGCCGTCTTCCGCTCACGCCCCAACATCGTGCAGCCCGCCTCCACTGGCGTCGCGACAGGCGTGAATGGAGGGACGAATGGAGACGTGTCGTCTTCAGCGATGAGAGTCGCTTCTGCCTTGGTGCCAATGATGGTCGTATGCGTGTTTGGCGCCGTGCAGGTGAGCGCCACAATCAGGACTGCATACGACCGAGGCACACAAGGCCAACACCCGGCATCATGGTGTGGGGAGCGATCTCCTACACTGGCCGTACACCACTGGTGATCGTCGAGGGTACACTGAATAGTGCACGGTACATCCAAACCGTCATCGAACCCATCGTTCTACCATTCCTAGACCGGCAAGGGAACTTGCTGTTCCAACAGGACAATGCACGTCCGCATGTATCCCGTGCCACCCAACGTGCTCTAGAAGGTGTAAGTCAACTACCCTGGCCAGCAAGATGTCCGGATCTGTCCCCCATTGAGCATGTTTGGGACTGGATGAAGCGTCGTCTCACGCGGTCTGCACGTCCAGCACGAACGCTGGTCCAACTGAGGCGCCAGGTGGAAATGGCATGGCAAGCCGTTCCACAGGACTACATCCAGCATCTCTACGATCGTCTCCATGGGAGAATAGCAGCCTGCATTGCTGCGAAAGGTGGATATACACTGTACTAGTGCCGACATTGTGCATGCTCTGTTGCCTGTGTCTATGTGCCTGTGGTTCTGTCAGTGTGATCATGTGATGTATCTGACCCCAGGAATGTGTCACTATAGTTTCCCCTTCCTGGGACAATGAATTCACGGTGTTCTTATTTCAATTTCCAGGAGTATATATATATATATATATATATATATATATATATATATATATATATATATAAAAATCAGTGGCTCGGCCGTAGTAAGTAATTAGATACGTTCCCCAGAACTTACATATGTGAACTCAGTAAACTGATTTAGGTATTTATGCAGAGTAGCTAATCAGGAAGTGGAAAGGAAGCAGTCATGTGACATAATCCATCTCACTGGTCATATCAAAAGCATCTGTGACATAGAACAAATAATGGAATAACAGCTGACAAACAGAATCTGTCGGTGATAGAAGTTCGTTATAAATCTGATGTATTGTGACATTATGTACCACGTTCGAGGACAAAGGGAACATAAAAAGAAGTATACTCGAACTGTCTGAAGTTTGTTGAACTCACGAAAAATCGCAGACCGGTATATACAGGGTGAGTCACCTAACGTTACTGCTGGATATATTTCGTGAACCACATCAAATACTGACGAACCGATTCCACAGACCGAACGTGACGAGAGGGGCTAGTGTAATTGTTTAATACAAACCATATAAAAATGCACGGAAGTATGTTCTTTAACACAAACCTACGTTTTTTTAAATGGAACCACGTTAGTTTTGTTAGCACATCTGAACATATAAACAAATACGTAATCAGTGCCGTTTGTTGCATTGTAAAATGTTAATTACATCCGGAGATATTGTAACCTAAAGTTGACGCTTGAAACCTCCGACGATCAGTTGCGAGAGCCGGTGGACTGAGTCAAAGTAGTGTCATGCGCATACTGCATCGTCACCGCTTTCACCCGTTTCATGTGTCGCTACATCAGCAATTACATGCGATGACTTTAATCATCGAGTGCAATTCTGTCAATGGGCATTAACAGAGAATGCGTTGCAGTTCTACCTGTTTACCGATGAAGCGGGTTTCACAAACCACGGGGCAGTGAATCTACGGAACACGCATTACTCGTCCGTGGACAATCCTCGCTGGCTCAGACAGGTAGAGCGACAGCGACCGTGGACTGTAAATGTATGGTGCGGAATCATTGGCGACCACGTCATCGGTCCTCACTTCATTACAGGGGCCCAAACAGCTGCAACATACATCGCGTTTCTACGGAATGATCTGCTAACATTGCTCGAAAATGTCCCACTGTAAACGCGTCGACGTATGTGGTATCAGCATGATGGTGCACCTGCACATTCCGCAATTAACACTAGGCTGACCCTTGACAGGATGTTCGACGGGCGTTTCATAGAACGTGGAGGACGCACAAATTCGCCAAACCGTTCTCCTGATCTTACACCTCTGGACTTCTTTTTGTGGGGTACGTTAAAGGAGAATGTGTACCGTGATGTGCCTACAACCCCAGAGGATATGAAACAACGTATTGTGGCAGCCTGCGGCGACATTACACCAGATGTACTGCGGCGTGTACGACATTCATTACGCCAGAGATTGCAATTGTGTGCAGCAAATGATGGCCACCACATTGAACATCTATTGGCCTGACATGTCGGGACACACTCTATTCCATTCCGTAATTGAAAACGGAAACCACGTGTGTACGTGTACCTCATCCCTCATGGTAATGTACATGTGCGTCAGTGAAAAAGATCAATAAAAAGGTGTTAGCATGTGGACGTAATGTGCTGTTCCAGTCTCTTCTGTACCTAAGGTCCATCACCGTTCCCTTTGAATCCCTACGTAATTCGGTGTTCTCCGATACACACGATTGAACAGCAGAGGACTGGTACTCAAGCGTCAATTTTAGGTTACAATATCTCCGGATGTAATTAACATTTTACAATGCAACAAACGGCACTGATTACGTATTTGTTTATATGTTCAGATGTGCTAACAAAACCAACGGGGTTCCATTTAAAAAAACGTAGGTTTCTGTTAAAAAACATACTTCCGTGCATTTTTTTATGGTTTGTATTAACCAATTACAATAGCCCCTCTCCTCACGTTCGGTCTGTGGAATCGATTCGTCAGTATTTGATGTGGTTTACGAAATATATCCAGCGGTAATGTTAGGTGACTCACCCTATATATATATATATATATATATATATATATATATATATATATATATATATATATATATATACTCCTGGAAATTGAAATAAGAACACCGTGAATTCATTGTACCAGGAAGAGGAAACTTTATTGACACATTCCTGGGGTCAGATACATCACATGATCACACTGACAGAACCACAGGCACATAGACACAGGCAACAGAGCATGCACTATGTCGGCACTAGTACAGTGTATATCCACCTTTCGCAGCAATGCAGGCTGCTATTCTCCCTTGGAGACGATCGTAGAGATGCTGGATGTAGTCCTGTGGAACGGCTTGCCATGCCATTTCCACCTGGCGTCTCAGTTGGACCAGCGTTCGTGCTGGACGTGCAGACTGCGTGAGACGACGCTTTATCCAGTCCCAAACATGCGCAATGGGGGACAGATCCGGAGATCTTGCTGGCCAACCTTCTAGAGCACGTTGGGTGGCACGGGATACATGCGGACTTGCATTGTCCTGTTGGAACAGCAAGTTCCCTTGCCGGTCTAGGAATGGTAGAACGATGGGTTCAATGAAGGTTTGGATGTACCGTGCACTATTCAGTGTACCCTCGACGATCACCAGTGGTGTACGGCCAGTGTAGGAGATCGCTCCCCACACCATGATGCCGGGTGTTGGCTCTGTGTGCCTCGGTCGTATGCAGTCCTGATTGTGGCGCTCACCTGCACGGCGCCAAACACGCATACGACCATCATTGGCACCAAGGCAGAAGCGACTCTCATCGCTGAAGACGACACATCTCCATTCGTCCCTCCATTCACGCCTGTCGCGACACCACTGGAGGCGGGCTGCACGATGTTGGGGCGTGAGCGGAAGACGGCCTAACGGTGTGCGGGACCGTAGCCCAGCTTCATGGAGACGGTTGCGAATGGTCCTCGCCGATACCCCAGGAGCAACAGTGTCCCTAATTTGCTGGGAAGTGGCGGTGCGGTCCCCTACGGCACTGCGTAGGATCCTACGGTCTTGGCGTGCATCCGTGCGTCGCTGCGGTCCGGTCCCAGGTCGACGGGCACGTGCACCTTCCGCCGACCACTGGCGACAACATCGATGTACTGTGGAGACCTCACGCCCCACGTGTTGAACAATTCGGCGGTACGTCCACCCGGCCTCCCGCATGCCCACTATAATCCCTCGCTCAAAGTCCGTCAACTGCACATACGGTTCACGTCCACGCTGTCGCGGCATGCTACCAGTGTAAAAGACTGCGATGGAGCTCCGTATGCCACGGCAAACTGGCTGACACTGACGGCGGCGGTGCACAAATGCTGCGCAGCTAGTGCCATTCGACGGCCAACACCGCGGTTCCTGGTGTGTCCGCTGTGCCGTGCGTGTGATCATTGCTTGTACAGCCCTCTCGCAGTGTCCGGAGCAAGTATGGTGGGTCTGACACACTGGTGTCAATGTGTTCTTTTTTCCATTTCCAGGAGTATATATATATATATATATATATATATATATATATATATATATATATATATATATATATATAGGGTGAGTCACCTAACATTACCGCTGGATATATTTCGTAAACCACATCAAATATATATATATATATATATATATATATATATATGTGTGTGTGTGTGTGTGTGTGTGTGTATGTGTGTCCGTGGAGCGGAAGAAATACGCATATACCCTTCGTGAAAATTCAAAGATATTAGAAATTTGGAAATTTGTGGTAAGGTGTTATGGGACCTAACTGCTGAGGAGATCGGTCCCTAAGCTTACACAGTACTTAATCTAACTTAAACTAACTTACACTAAGGACAACACACACACCCATGCCCTAGGGAGGACTCGAACCTCAGACGGGGGGAGGGGGGGCGGGCGAACCGTGACCAGGCGCCTCAAAAAAAATGGTTCAGATGGCTCTGAGCACTATGGGACTTAACTTCTGAGGTCATCAGTCCCCTCCCCTAGAACTTAGAACTACTTAAACCTAACCAATCTAAGGACATCACACACATCCATGCCCGAGGCAGGATTCGAACCTGCGACCGTAGCGTTCACGCGGCTCCAGACTGTAGCACCTAGAACCGCTCGGGCACTCCGGCCGGCCAAGGCGCCTGAGTCCGCTCGGCTTACCGATATTAATTTTGTGATTAGAAGAGTGCAGAAGTTCTCTATATTCATTTACAACCGCACAGGTTGGAATGGTGAATGCCTGATTAGTTTAATTATAACTGACTCGGATGTGTATTGCATAATTATTTCTGGGTACAGGCTGAAAATAATAGATCAGCGACTGTACGAGGTAAACTGAAAAGAACATTGTACTACAAAACTTACAATAATCTTCGTAGTACTGCGGTAAATATAGAAAACTAATGAGGAATCCACCGTAGATCTGTCTTCCAGTTTGTCTAACTTGCAACCTGCCACGAGAACCTGAATGAAAAATCCTCACGAAATCTAGTAAACACACTGATATATGTATGACTGAACAGCCAGTTAATGGCTTTTGCTCATTCTCTATTTATCGAGGTCTCCTAATCGATAGCCAACTGGAGCAAATCTATTTTTAAAGAAAAAAATCGTTGGAAATATTATTTGAAAATATTCAAAATATGAACTGCATAGTGTACAAATTGTAAATAAACGTTCCGTGAAATATTAATGTAATATATATTTCATTGACTCTGTCACTAACATCGGCCCAAGAAAAATTAATTTGAGGGTAACATCGTCATTCCTTTCCACGCCCAACTCTTGTGGGTCTGTCTTACATCCTCCAGCGACGTTAACGGTACACTGAACTCTCCAAACTAATTGAATACTTGTGATGGAGCTGGACTCGAACCTGGACCGTTATCTTTAGTGGACAACACTCTCGCAGTTTTGAACTGTTGAATAGCTTCGGAACAATGTGCTTAAACGTCAGCGCACAGATGAAGTTTATAGCCCATCGACGAGCGCCAAGAGAGGTCCACAAACTGCGTAATCATAAATTTTTGCACAGTTGTAGCAGGGGGTCTCATCAGCTACATTACAAAAATCTTACCGACAGAATGTGAGCATTGTGGGGGGGGGGGGCAGTGGGGGAAGGGAGGGGTTGCGCCTTTAAAGGTTAATTTTTATGTTTTTCTCGAATATCTCCAAAACTGCAGCTTCTAGCGAAAATGACTCGCAGTACAAAATTAAACGATATTAAATTTCTTACGCAGAAGGTCTTACTCAGTTTTTCTATCTGACTAATAGTTTCCACACTGCAAAGGATTGAAAAATCGCATCTTATTAAAAATAGTGTTTCAATACTGTGAATTTAATTTTTACCGTTAAATGAATAAAAAAAATATTAAATGTAGAGGCTACAAGCGCCAAGGAAGTTAGGAGTTAGGTCGCAAGACTGTGGTCATGCAATTACCTCCTTCATATGTCTGCATCCTGAAGAGGGAGCGGGTGATTCCCCACTTTATCTACACCACTTCATACTAAGAAGCTACTACAGAACGTGTTACGAAGTTATACTGACCCACCGCAGCGCGTCTTATGAATCCCGGCGACACGCTGTGAGGACGTTGCCATGCATGAACTCTACATGGAATACAACACTAATGATACTAACGAAAGACACACGAACGGACATAATCTACGTAAATGTCTGCACATTCTTCTACTCTGGTGGAGGGGAGTCTGATTGTTAGGCATCCAGTACGGAAGCTCTAGCATTCTTCAGGTAAAGGCAACATCCCTCACCACGAGTGCTGCTCGCTTCTCATCCCGCAGACACTTTGTACCTCCCCAGCATATCATATCCCTTTCTCTTATGTTAGCAAACAAAATAAGTCCACAGAAGTTGTGTTGATGTTTTCAATTCAACAAAACTTTCATGTTCAATAGCTGGAGCTGTCAACTACCTACCAGGCTGAAGAGCCTGTTACAAGTGCAATATGTTGTCAACAAGTATTCGGCAACGTTGATTTCATTGCCTCCACTATCACTGAATGAAGCACTTCTCACATAATGATGGTTTCAAATGTATCACCACAGCACAGGTCACGTATTTAGCGTAAATAAGGAGCCGCTGATTTGCCAGCATGGTTGACAGCGTAGGATAGCGATGTTGGATTCTGTAGTATTTACATCAGGAGACTTTTGGTGCCGAGACATGAACGTGAGATCACTATAATGCTGCTCGAACTACTTAAGCACGATTCTGGCTCAGAGACACTGACAATTATAGTGCTGAAAAATTACATCGCTGTTGGGGAAAACATCAAGCACGAAGGGATGCAGGTGGTTCGTAGCTGTCATCGTGCCTTCAATTACTACCACAGGTCCGCTGCAAGCGCAGGAGAATGCCTCCCATAGCCTAATACTTCTCCCACCAGCCTACGTCCGTGGCACGTTGCACGTTTCGAGCCGCCGTTCACCTCGATGACGATGTACGTGTTGACGACCATTGACCTAGGGCAGCAAAAATTCGATTCACCCGAAGAGTCGACACCGTTACATTGATCGACGATAGAATCACGACGGTCCCTTGTCCGCTGCAAACATAATTGGCGATTTCGTTGTGTCAACGTGTGAACACGTAGGGGTGGTCTGCCGTGGAGATCCATGTTCAGCTATGTATCATGAACGGAGTGCACCGAAACACGTGTGCGTGCACCAGCATTGTTGGGTCTTTCGGCAGAGATGCCACCGATCACCATCTATTGTACATTACAGCTGTCCTACCTCTCTGCGTAGATGCTCACGACAATAGCACGTGAACATTTGTCAAGGTTCCCCGTATTCAAGATAGTCGTTCAAAGGACTAGGTAGTAATAATCTGCCATTTGTGAAATTAGCTAATCTCAATGGATTTGCACATTTATAGTTCAAATCTTCGCTAGGGTAATCGCCCTTCCGTGTCTGCTCTGCTTACATAGCTTCGTTACCGCGTGACGTGCTCACAGTGCCACAAGGCGGCGTCCAACGTCGCGGTAGGCAGTGGTTATAATGTTATGGCAGATCACTGTATACACTCCCCCGAAGCAAATATGTACAGGGTTATTACAAATGATTGAAGCGATTTCACAGCTCTACAATAACTTTATTATTTGAGATATTTTCACAATGCTTTGCACACACATACAAAAACTCAAAAAGTTTTTTTAGGCATTCACAAATGTTCGATATGTGCCCCTTTAGTGATTCGGCAGACATCAAGCCGATAATCAAGTTCCTCCCGCACTCGGCGAAGCATGTCCCCATCAATGCGTTCGAAAGCGTCGTTGATGCGAGCTCGCAGTTCTGGCCCGTTTCTTGGTAGAGGAGGTTTAAACACTGAATCTTTCACATAACCCCAAATAAAGAAATCGCATGGGGTTAAGTCGGGAGAGCGTGGAGGCCATGACATGAATTGCTGATCATGATCTCCACCACGACCGATCCATCGGTTTTCCAATCTCCTGTTTAAGAAATGCCGAACATCATGATGGAAGTGCGGTGGAGCACCATCCTGTTGAAAGATGAAGTCGGCGCTCTCGGTCTCCAGTTGTGGCATGAGCCAATTTTCCGCGGGCTGCGCGTGAAACTTGCCCGCACGCGTTCAACCGTTTCTTCGCTCACTGCAGGCCGACCCGTTGATTTCCCCTTACAGAGGCATCCAGAAGCTTTAAACTGCGCATACCATCGCCGAATGGAGTTAGCAGTTGGTGGATCTTTGTTGAACTTCGTCCTGAAGTGTCGTTGCACTGTTATGACTGACTGATGTGAGTGCATTTCAAGCACGACATACGATTTCTCGGCTCCTGTCGCCATTTTGTCTCACTGCGCTCTCGAGCGCTCTGGCGGCAGAAACTTGAAGTGCGGCTTCAGCCGAACAAAACTTTATGAGTTTTTCTACGTATCTGTAGTGTGTCGTGACCTTATGTCAATGAATGGAGCTACAGTGAATTTATGAAATCGCTTCAATCATTTGTAATAACCCTGTACTCATTTAATAAACTGGAAATAGATCCACAGTATAAACACGAGCTCAGTGAACATATTGTACTTACTCACGTAAGAGAACTGGACAGGAAATGTTGGGGAAATAGAATCTGTCTGCAAAATGGAAAGCGAGCAGCGTTTTGGTGGGAGCTGTCTTTCTCAGATAACACTACGGCTACCGTACAGAATGACTAAAACACAATTTCTCCTCTGGCTGTGTATAACACGGTGCAGAGACGTACGTAGAATGTATCTATATGCGTTTCTTGCATTAGTATTATTAGTAACTCTTATCTGGCCCGCCCGGTTGGCCGTGCGGTCTAACGCATGGCTTTCCGGGCGGGAAGGAGAGCCTGGTCCCCGGCACGAATCCGCCCGGCGGATTTGTGTCGAGGTCCTGTGAACCGGCCAGTCTGTGGATGGTTTTTAGGCGGTTTTCTATCTGCCTCATCGAATGCGGGCTGGTTCCCCTTATTCCGCCTCAGTTACACTATGTCGGCGATTGCTGTGCAAACAAGTTCTCCACGTACGCGTACACCACCATGACTCTACCACGCAAACATAGTGGTTACACTCCTCTGGTGTGAGACGTTCCCTGGGGGGTCCATCGGGGCCGAACCGCGCAGTAACCCTGGGTTCGGTATGGGGCGGCGGAGGGGTGAAGTGGACTGCGGTAGTCGTCGTGGGGTTGTGGAGCACTGCGGCTGCAGCGGGGACGGAGCCTCTCCGTCGTTTCCAGGTCCCCAGTTAACATACAATACAACTCTTATCTGCATTCCACGTGACGTTAATTCACTTTGTGGAAAAGAGCCACTCCCAGTTGTATCTGCGCACTGCAACGAAAGTGATTCATAAGGCGCGCCACGAAGCGTGGACGTAACTTTGTAAAACACCCTGTAGCTTCTTTTGACGTAGCGGGATTGATAGAGTAGGGAATCACCTGCCCCCTCTACAATTTGCTGACCTATGAAAGAGCAAAGTGTATGACCACAATCCAGCGACCTAAGGTACTTCGTGCATCTAACATTTCCGCCTCCCACATTGTTGGCCTCAGAACATAACTTATCCCTTAATATTGATCTGCTCAATTTAATACTTGTTCTTAACCTACTTCATTCGACAGCCAGCATTAATTTAGTACTATTAAAACACTATTTACAGCAACATGCGGT
Organism: Schistocerca nitens; assembly: GCF_023898315.1. NCBI lineage: Eukaryota > Metazoa > Arthropoda > Insecta > Orthoptera > Acrididae > Schistocerca > Schistocerca nitens. The sequence goes on from NC_064620.1 coordinate 413,110,778, forward strand.
TCTTCCATCCCCTGCATCGCGGGAGCTATTAGACTAGAGAAACAATTAATAGAAACTTTCCTTTAGAAAATTGAAGGCAACTTAACATACTGCTGTGAACCACATTCGCTAGTAGAATCGGTTATACAGATATTAAAAAAAAGTAAAAAGTGACCTTTAAACGCCCATTCGCCTCCTCCTCCCCCCCCCCCCACACTCGCCGTCACAATATATTGTTCATGACACTCCCTTCTACCACTACAAAAAAATTTGTGACAGCCTTTTCACTCTAATTTTCCCTCGCTGCGGTCATTGAAGCACGGCGCTGAGAGTGGAAAGGTACTGAATCGAAAAGAGAAAATACATTTAACAAGATTTATCCTCCTCAGCGCCATTTTAACGTTGACAAAATAACAATCCAAAACGGTCCTTGTTAGAACCACCATAAATTCGTTAACGAATGTCACAATGAAAATTATACAATATCTTTAGATTAGTATGAAGATGGTAGATATGACATTTTAATAAATTAAACAGTGAGAGAATCATCAAAACCTGAGCAGTGAAAATATTATTAAAGTTAATCCCAATTCAATAGGCGTAAACAAATACTTTTAAACATTAATCAGGTGCTAATATAGGGGTACAAGCTTGAGCTTTGTCCACATATGAGTCCTTTCACTTACATACGATTCTCTAGAGCACATAATGTCTAAAATTTAAAACCACATTCACACAAACTGCCAACAACCAAAATGAATGGCAGTGAGATACCTCATGAGGCCTTTGCCAGCTTTAACTGCGACACAGTAATTTTAAAAAGTAAGGACGGCACTTTTACTCATGAGCATTTAGAAAAGAACGGACATTTTAAAAAATAAACGTCAATCTCATCAGATGGGCCTTGAAAAGGAACCGTACAATTTGACAAATATTAAATTTTTTGGTAAATAAATACAGGAATATGTTTTATGTACAGATAATCAACGTTAAGTTCTTATTTCAGATTGATTTTTACAATAGTCTTAAATAACTTGCACGTCTACTTGTAAGTCAGAATTGTGATCCACTTTGGGGACTGAAGCCAGAATAACGCTCGCTAACCAACGTTAGACATCATTACACGTGAGAACCCAAATTAAATAATCTCTATAACAAAGCCTCGCTCAAAGCGTAGGGATTTTCGTGAATCACGAACGGCGCTTTACTTGCACGTAACGGAAGTTGAGCGTCCCTATACCCTCTACTCCGGCCCGTGGTACTGGCAGCTCAATATCCACAAACCAAAATAGCAGAGGTAAGAAACGTAGCCCCTCTTAAGTTGCAAAGATGTGACATTGCAGGCAGAGGGAAGCAGTAATTCTTCCAACTTGATAGGGAAACTGCAAACTTGTCATATCATCCAATACAGAAGGAAACGGACCGCAGTTCTCGGTGAGCAACCTTACTTGGCGTGCTGAATAACAAGCAAAACGTTCGGCCAAGAAGGAGGACGCTTGGTGTTACATTAGCTGGGCGTGCGGCCACGCTGCCTCTGGCGGGACGTTGGCGAACTCATCACTGTGATGTGAAGTACAGACGTCTAATGTGGGGCAGATATCGACTGTGATGCGTGCACGGCTGAGTCACGTTAAGTGGGCTCTGTTGTGGGTCTGTTCCTTTCTTGATATGCAGTGTTTCACAATTCCTATTACAGGTTTCTCGTATTCGTACTGGGAACTTAGTACATAAAAGTTTGATAAGCAACCCATGTCTGGAAATGTTCCATTTTGATGTAGCATAAATTTAACTATCGGATTACTTCCAAACCTCATACTTCACAGTAAGCACGCATCGGAGACTATGATGCTTGAGCAGCGTGCGTCACAGGAACCCACAGCAAGGGGAATGTTTCGAGTACTTGCCGTCGGCTTCACCTCCACGTGACGGAGGACATCCTCTTCAAAGTCGTGAGCGGCGTATTGTGGAGCTCCACAGTCAAATGGTTCAAATGGCTCTGAGCACTATGCGACTTAACTTCTGAGGTCATCAGTCGCCTAGAACTTAGAACTAATTAAACCTAACTAACCTAAGGACATCATACACATCCATGCCCGAGGCAGGATTCGAACCTGCGACCGTAGCGGTCGCTCGGCTCCAGACTGTAGCGCCTAGAACCGCACGGCCACTCCGGCCGGCTAGCTCCACAGTCATACCCCCTTGTAGCAAACGTATCGCATTCTCGCAGCCGTTGTCATAATCGGACGAAATTGGTATGTGACATCGTAATTATAATACGAATTGTCTCTTCCGAGTTCGTGTGCATACCGTGTAGTGGGAGACTGGAATGTGCTCTGCTCTTCAAACTTGTTTTAGATCCAAACGGCACATTTCCGTGCTTGGGTCCTTTGCCAAAACTTTATCCACTACGTCCCGTTTCCGCCCCCTGATATTGTAAAATACCCCGCATATCAATGAGCAGCCACAAAACACGAACGTTTTTCTCTTTATAGGTGACACAAGTGGTGCTGTGAAAGATGCGAATTATATTTCTAATGGGGTGGTCAGCAATATCAGTACGTGGCTTTCACAGAACAGATAAATGATTTACTGCAAAAAAACGCAGCGAAATTTTCGTGTCCCAAGGCGGTCAAGCATTTAGTGAAATCGAAAGTTCTAAATTCTTGAAAGAGAGTAGATGGGAGGCTTTCTTGGAAGTGTGGTGTCGTCTGAAGAGCTAGGTGCCAAAGTCAGGTTCGCACCTTGCACAGACATCACACAAGGGTATAGTGATAGTCGCTGCATGCCGCACCGATGAATGAAAAACGCCAGCGTATCCACTCGTACTAGAGCTTCTTCACGCCACCAAAACGGCTGGTTTCGTTACGACTGGACAGAGGAACGGTCGGTCACTTCCACAGACTCGTCTTAGATAGGCCACCTATGAATTATATCTCTTAGGCGGCACGTTAACGTATGTCAGTTATCCGTCAAGTGAAGAGTCTTATAAAATTGTTTATCTCAAGTGATATGTTAACATTCAGAGACACTTGTAAGTATCCACAACTTTTCTGTGCAAATGTATTGTAAGAAGTGAAGAAAATCTTCATATCTGTCTTCTATCTTTGTATGTAAAAGGTGATGTTCAGAATGACTAACTGACTGACTGACTAACTGACCATAGCCCAGTCTAAACCACTAGGGATATAATCTTGAAGTTGAAGAGGGTGTTGGCCTTATACTTCAGGGATCATTTAAGATGAGATTTTGGCCAATTACACTCCAAAGGGGGGTAAAATCTAGTATGAAAGGGTTTTTGAACAATGTCACAATTAACGTAATTTTGAAGTCAGAACTATGAAAATTCGTAATTGGTATCTTGCTCAGAAATAAAGAAAACATGTTTTAGCATTTTTAAATATTTCATTCTTATGGAGGGGGGAGGGGGTGGTGGAATAGTGGAAAAACGTTTTAAAAATAAATATTTGTTGAAGGATTACTAATTCGTTTTTAAAGTTACATCTATGGAAATTGGTATTTGACTTCTCCGTTACAAATGAAAGAATACGTGTTGCAGTATGTTTGGAAATTCTACCCTTAGGGTGATATAAGGGATGAAAATTATTATGAAAATATTTCGTTATATTTAGACATATGTAAAGCTGAATCTGCGAAAAGTGATATTGTACTTCTGATGAAATATGTGTGGGGGGTTGACAGTTTTATGGAATTATCACAATTCCGCAGCTCGTGGTCGTGCGGTAGCGTTCTCGCTTCCCGCGCCCGGGTTCCCGGGTTCGATTCCCGGCGGGGTCAGGTATTTTCTCTGCCTCGTGATGACTGGGTGTTGTGTGATGTCCTTAGGTTAGTTAGGTTTAACTAATTCTGTTTAGGGGACTGATGACCATAGATGTTAAGTCCCATAGTGCTCAGAGCCATTTGAACCATTTCAATTATCACAAGAACTCAAAAGGCAATATTAACAGTGACCTCCGACTCCAGCAACCAGAATCGTTTTCCAAAAAGACCATGCTTTCACGGTCTTAATTAGCGTGAAACGTTTTGAAGATGTTGCTATTTGTGAACAACATAACAATTCGATTAAAGGAAAACACATGTGTGCAATCCACACAGTTTACGAGAGCGAAGCAGCGGGCGCTAAGCTAATGTTCTGATAAAGTGAAATAATATTTTCCTGGAGCCAATCAAGGAGCACACCGTTATCCCGACGAGTGTATTTTCGTACCGCACATCAGAAAGTGCCACGTTCGAGACCTTGTACAGGAACTGAATGCTGCTATTATATTCGCCGTATGAATGATCTCCACTGTCTATGACACTGAAACACAAAGGATTGTTTGTTTTGCTTTCCTGTACTCTTCAACTTCGTTTGGTGTTACACTTTGGAGCGATTCTGTGCACTCACCAAGAATACTCTTAGCCCACAAAAAGGCAGTCATAGGTATCTACAGTGTCAGTTCGCGAACGTCACGTAAGCCGTTATTCAGGTGTCTTGGAATTCCAATTCTGCCATCCCCTTACACATATTCCACCATCTACTTGATAGTTGACAGTACTGACTCATTCAGAAGAAACTGCCACCACCATTCAGTTAACACTACACCCGAAATAGATATATACCTCATAACACTTCCTCAAGCGAAGTTGTGCACTATCAGGAAGTTTCATTTTCAATAGCCTTCCAGCACAATTGAAAAAATTGAGTGCTAAACCGCAAGTACTCAGATTCTAACTGGAAGATTTTTGTGGCAAACTCTTTCCATTTTGTGCAGGTATTCCTCGCAGTATTTGAGATCTTTAATCTTTAATGCATCAATTCTTGACTTACCCCTCTCACAATTTGTTTATACATTTTTAATCAGCGCTCTGTAATCTATGTACTCACTCGTTCCGTGACCCACTAGCATTGAATAAGGTCTTGTTTAGTTTTAGTTGTAACTGTTTTTATTTCACTATTAAAAGTTCAGTATTTGTGCCACTTTCAAGCGTAACATTTGATGTTTTACTATGACATAAACACAAGTTAAAATGTAGGTCTTACAGGACTGTGTTATCCTTGATGATAATATAGTATTTGATTGTTATTAATAGCATAATTAGATATATTATTGACAAGTAGGCTGAAGTCAATTAATAGCAAACCTACTTACGTCATTAGTGACAACCAATTACTACATTACCATCAAGAATAACACAGACCTAAAGGAGCATCATTTGTAACCTGATTCTTTGACATAGTAGAACATTAACACATACGACTGAAAATTGCGTAAGTGCCAAAATTGCAGTTGTGAAACTGCTATAGCAGGAAGTAACCGTGGCATCAGTTAAAAAACTGAATACAGATGTGGACGAACATTGAAGAAATCAAGTAGATCTGCTTCGCATGGCCATACAGACCATGAAAAATAAGTAAATAAACAAAATACCCGCTGTACTGAGGTTACGCAGTTCTCCGAGATATTCTGTGGTTGTACAAAAATATGGTATCACCGCAAGAACTGCGCGCTTGAATATAAATGCAGTTGCTAGCCACGCCTCCATGCTGTACTGTTGTACTTGACCACGAAAGGCGTTGGCAGTGTCAGTCGTAATCAGAAGACTGTTCTGCATGGTTGTGAAAGCATCATGTCGGAGCTAAGTGACACCGAACGTGAGCAAATGGTTGGTGCTCGCACGGTGTATGCTTCCCCAGTCAAGGAGCCGATGTGTCTGTTGTTTCTAGAAGTACAGTATCGAAGACTCACACCGCGTACAAGGAAAAAGAAAAAAAATCACTCACTAGGTCACAGTGGAGACTGATATTCAGAGTGAAAGGATATGAGTGATAACAATGGCTGATGACATTGCTATCCTAAGTAAACGTGAAGAAGAATTACACGATGCTTTAAATGGAATGAACAGTCTACTGAGTACAGAATGTGGAGTGAGTGTAAATCGAAGAAAGGCAAAAGTAATGACAAGTTTCAGATATGAGAACAGAGAGAAACTTAACAACAGAATTGGTGATCACGACGTAGATGAAGTCAGCGAATTCTGTTACTTCGCGCAACAAAATATCGTGTCAGAGATGGAGAAAGGAGGACATGAAAAGCAGACTAGCACTGGCAAAAAGGGCATTCCTGGCCTAGAGAAGTCTACTCGTATCAAACATAGGTCTGCATTTGAGGAAGAAATTTCTGAGAATGACAAGAAGATATGGGATGATAGTACACCTGTTAAGAGACTGGGGAATAAGTTCTGTCGGTATAGAGAGAACTGTGGAGGGCAAAAACTGTAGAGGAAAACCAAGATTGGAACACTTCCATCAAATAAATGCGGACGTAGGTTGCAAGAGCTACTCAGAGATGAAGACGTCGTGGCAGGCTCCATCAAACCTGTCAAGAGAACGATGACTAAATAAGGAAAGGTCACAGCGTGGACGAAAGTGTGTGTTCAGCGAGCGTGACAGCCGGTCACGTAATGAAGAGGACGGCAGGTACAAAAGTCACGGCAAAACCGAATGTCGGACCTGCGGAACCATTCACCACTAAAACAACACGAATGGAGCCTCAGAATCAGCGAATTGCAGGGCGAGTTGGAACACGGCATCGTCTCGTCGGTGATGAAAATGCCGGCAACAGGAAAACGTGGTGCCGGAGCCATAAAAACAGGACTATGGAGCAATGGAAGACAGTCTTTTGGTCTGATGAGTCTTGTTTCACATTATTTCTAACTTCTGGCAGAGTTTAGTTGTCGAGAGAGAAAGATGGCGGAATTTCGCCCATGATTTGGGCAGCCACATAGTGATATCTCAATGGGCCCCATGGTTACTCTTCAAAGTCACATTACTGTCAAGAATTATGTGACTATTTTGGTTGATCACATGCATCACATGGTACAATGTTTGTCACACAGTTCGCATTGTCCAGGACTTATTTTGTGAGCACGAGAACGAATCGTTGCATCTGCCCTGGCAACCATGATCAGTAGATCTCAGTGTTATTGTGCCTTTTGTGGTTTACTTTGGAGAGAAGGATACGTGATCGTTATCCGCCTCCGTCATCGTTATCTGGAATAGTCACTATTACGCAGGAAGGATGTTATATGGTTCCCCTGAAAACCGTACGAGACCCGTATTTAGCCATCCTGAGACAACTGGAAGTTGTTTTGTGTGCTAACGATTTTCCAGACAGTATTGTGTTGTTCGTGTCTCCTCATTTTTGTCTACCACTGCAGTTTCTGCTGGACGACAGTGCAAATAAGTAAGCAGAAAAGGGTCTGAGAAGTTGCAGTGTTGGACAGATGTTCCAGCAGCTTATAGTTTGACTTTGTGGCTTACCTAGATAGGGCTTCCGGTGAAAGCAATGCCTGCCAAAAGGACTGAGTTTCAGTTCCGGTCCAGCACATTTTTCTTAAAATATTACGAATTTCACAACAGTGCGCACCAGGTTGTCAGGTGGAGCAAAATTTTGTCTTAATGATTTTTTGAAATTAGAAAAAAATGTAGTAATCGCTTCGGGTACTAGTATACTGTTCCACTTGGAATTAAGGAGGAGCTTGAAAGCTCCGTGCTGCCAATGTATTACAAGACACTCTTTATGTACTTCCACCTTCGAAACTAGTGAAGACCAAATTAAAGTTTAGACTGACTGACGCAGAATTCCGGCCGGAGTGGCCGCGCTGTTCTAGGCGCTACAGTATGGAACCGCGCGACCGCTACGGTCGCAGGTTCGAATCCTGCCTCGGGCATGGACGTGTGTGATGTCCTTAGGTTAGTTAGGTTTAAGTAGTTCTAAGTTCTAGGGGACTGATGACCTCAGAAGTTCAGTCCCATAGTGCTGAGAGCCATTTTTTGGTGCAGAATTACGAAATGAAATGCAAAATGACCTAAGATCTTGACTTACAAAAAACCTGCTTTTTTATATTAAATACTTGTAGGTGCTAACATCCAGTCTCATATCCACCCAAACCATTGCCATGTTTGTGCCTTAGTAAGCGTAGTAAGTTGTAACAAAGCAGCTCATAAAGTTTTATTTTCCTATCAGGGTAATTGTTTACACCATGAACATCTACTGTAAAAAGTCGTTTCCAGAAAATCACATTTAAAGCTGAAAATGATATGATATCACTCATACTGATAAATGAAGGCTCATAAGTACCCAGCAGCATAGTCATGATCCTCTTCTTTGTCTCCCTCTTTTTCTAAGAGTATCTTCCCTTAAGATGACCTTGCTCCTTCAGTGTTCAAGTGAAGTGTACACTCTGGGCTGACAGCTCTTCATTCGTTTAAATGTTGCAGTCTCTCAGTGTGTGACAGTGAGAGTAATATTGAAATGGCGTGTGGCTAGGGCTTCCCGTGGGGTAGACCGTTCGCCTGGTGGAAGTCTTTCGAGGCGACGCCACTTCGGCGACTTGCGTGTCGATGGGGATGAAATGATGGTGTTACGGACAACACAAAACCTCCTCCCTGAGGGGAGAGAATCTCCGACCCAGCCGGGAACCGAACCCGGGCCGTTAGATGTGACATTTCGTCGCGCTGACCACTCAGCTACCAGGGGCCAACAAAGTGAGAGTTGATGTTGAGAAACATTAGCACTCTTATTCTTCCCATGTTTCTATCTTTAGATGATAACACAGCATCACTGACTGGTCATTTCAGAGTATTTAACACACGTAGATATTCTTGCACGCTGGTGCCCAAATCATAACATTCACCAACCTGAAACACGTGGTGTTTCCCAGCTACTTATTTATAGCTGTGCCTCACACCTACGTGTGGAATTTATTTGTACTATGTGAAGTTTCTTTGTGTATAACGTTTGAAGAAGTACGATTGGGGACATGAATGGTTTCTTTCAATGACGTAGGAGAGAGCCCACGTGGAACTGGCTGTAAGAAAAGCAACTGGCACTAATGTCCAAGACCGCAGCATGCAGCATCAGGACCTGTGCTTTGTTTGTGATCATGGCATAACATAAGCTCACTGGGAACTATAGGGTTAAAGCGAAATGGTAAATTGTTGGGAATAAGCCTGATTCGGGATGTAAAAATTCATTGACTGCGCAGCAAAATTTTTACTTCTGTGATTTTACGTTGAAGAGAAGTAGCTTTAAGCCTCTGTGAGTGAACTGTTCTAAGCCGGCCGGGGTGGCCGAGCGGTTCTAGGCGCTATAGTCTGGAACCGCGCGATCGCTACGGTCGCAGGTTCGAATCCTGCCTCGGTCATGGGTGTGTGTGATGTACTTAGGTTAGTTAGGTTTAAGTAGTTTTAAGTTAAGTCCCATAGTGCTCCGAGCCATTTGAACCATTTTGAAGTGTTCTAAGGAGCGAGGTTTTGCTCCCCGCTCTCGATCAAAGATACGTCTGAAGAGTGAGTTAAAGCCTAATGTTCTCGATCCGCAGCAAGTCTTGACTCATGATCTTAATTGGATTCTTGAAACAGCATAGAGCTCATTCTTTTAGCCATTATGATGTATTCAGAAAGACTCGCCATTTTATAGGAATTTTTATTCGTTAATACGAAATCCAGATATAGTAAGTTCGCACCCAAATCACAAATTAAACTTAATAAATTCATTTTTCCTAGTAAAGGGGATAAATGAAACCTATCGAAAGAAGCAAAGCCGTATCGTTAAGCCTTTAACACATAAAGCGCAGTCAGTAAATCTGCATATCGTAGCCAAGTAATTTTACTGTTATCTTGTATTCGTAAAGATGAGATTGTTATGCTTAGTTCTGTCACCGACGTAAACTTCTGAAAATATACGTGTCTTTTTTTTTTTTTTTTTTTTGGTCATCAGTCTACTGACTGGTTTGATGCGGCCCGCCACGAATTCCTTTCCTGTGCTAACCTTCTCACCTCAGAGTAGCACTTGCAACCTACGTCCTCAATTATTTGCTTGACGTATTCCAATCTCTGTCTTCCTCTACAGTTTTTGCCCTCTATAGCTCCCTCTAGTACCATGGAAGTCATTCCCTCATGTCTTAGCAGATGTCCTATCATCCTGTCCCTTCTCCTTTTCAGTGTTCTCCACATATTCCTTTCCTCTCCGATTCTGCGTAGAACCTCCTCATTCCTTACCTTATCAGTCCACCTAATTTTCAACATTCGTCTATATCACCACATCTCAAATGCTTCGATTCTCTTCTGTTCCGGTTTTCCCACAGTCCATGTTTCACTACCATACAATTCTGTACTCCAGACGTACATCCTCAGAAATTTCTTCCTCAAATTAAGGCCGGTATTTGATATTAGTAGACTTCTCTTGGCCAGAAATGCCTTTTTTGCCATAGCGAGTCTGCTTTTGATGTCCTCCTTTCCCCGTCTGTCATTGGTTATTTTACTGCCTAGGTAGCAGAATTCCTTAACTTCATTGACTTCGTGACCATCAACCCTGATGTTAAGTTTCTCGCTGTTCTCATTTCTACTACTTCTCATTACCTTCGTCTTTCTCCGATTTACTCTCAGACCATACTGTGTACTCATTAGACTGTTCATTCCGTTTAGCAGATCATTTAATTCTTCTTCACTTTCACTCAGGATAGCAATGTCATCAGCGAATCGTATCATTGATATCCTTTCACCTTGTATTTTAATTCCACTCCTAAACCTTTCTTTTATTTCCGTCATTGCTTCCTCGATGTACAGATTGAAGAGTAGGGGCGAAAGGCTACAGCCTTGTCTTACACCCTTCTTAATACGAGCACTTCGTTCTTGATCGTCCACTCTTATTATTCCCTCTTGGTTGTTGTACATATTGTATATGACCCGTCTCTCCCTATAGCTTACCCCTACTTTTTTCAGAATCTCGAACAGCTTGCACCATTTTATATTGTCGAACGCTTTTTCCAGGTCGACAAATCCTATGAAAGTGTCTTGATTTTTCTTTAGCCTTGCTTCCATTATTAGCCGTAACGTCAGAATTGCCTCTCTCGTCCCTTTACTTTTGCTAAAGCCAAACTGATCGTCACCTAGCGTGTCACTGAGTTAGAAAAAAAAGAAAGAAAAGCTAACACCGCCGTCTACCGTCTATTAGTTCTTCGGTGTACCACGAAACTTAGAGCGCCGTCTATAGTTTCTTTGGTGTACTGCACCATGATAATTAAACATCCTAACTACTAAGATGAACAGACGATTTTGGATAAAACATGAAATTACGATACCTTTCTTTTCTCTGGTCCGATTTTGATGAAATAAAGTCTGTTCGCTGCCCCTAGCTATGATTCAGTTACCTCGGAAGAACCCAACTGAAATTCATCCACAGTTCTGGAGATTAACGTGTACAAGAAAAGAGACAGAAATTACGGCTTTAGATATAATTTTAAATGGTTCAAATGGCTCTGAGCACTATGGGAGTTAACAACTGAGGTCATCAGTCTCCTAGAACTTAGAACTACTTAAACCTAACTAACCTAAGGACATTACACACATCCATGCCCGAGGCAGGATTCGAACTTGCGACCGTAGTAGTCCCGCGGTTCCAGACTGAACAGCCTAGAAGGCCACACCAGCCGGCAATTTTAAATCACTATGTGTTCTTTGTGAGTCAGTTTTTATGAAATAAAGCCTGTATGTTGCCGCAAGCTACGTTCCTTGTGAAGACCTTATGAAAATTCGTAGAATAGTTTTAGAGATTACCGTGCTCAAACAGACAAACAGACAAACTTGCTGATTTTGCAGATTTAATATTAGTACTTATAGACGACTCATTGGGATTTTAAGTGCACCTATGTAGATACTTTCGAAGGCGATTTGAGCGAGCTAGGTCCCCATAAATTGATTCGATGGCTTCCGTAACAGTTTTGGGAATAGAATCCCCACGTTCAAAACACGCTCTTGATATTTCAGCCTTCCGGAATTTACTCCATGGGCAAAGTAAATTTACTGGTTTCCTGTCCTTTGAGACTTCGTAGAAGTATGTGGCCGAGATCACATTTTCTATACCTTCTAAATCATTTCCTTTATGCCTTATGGCTTTCCTTAACACCGCTCAAATTCAGTTCTTGTTTTATCAGCTAGTCGGTCTGTCAGTGTCTTGCTACTTGTCCGTTTGGTGATGCGATGAATTCGCTTCAGTTTTCTCGTTTAGACAAGTGCAACAGATGCCGTTGGGTATCTTCTATTGGTGAGTGTAAACTACAGCCTTCTATCTGGAGTTGTTTCAGACATATCCATATATGAAGACATATGTGACAAAAGTTACGTAACTTCAGCGATGAGCAGGTAATGTAATAAAGTTTAAAATTAAATATTTCTCAGGGTTGTACGGAGATAAATTATATACCTTTGTACGCAGGAACTTGTTTTGAAAACTCTGGAATTTTTCTTGAGAACCGAACTCCCTTACTAATAAAACTGGATCCAAATCAGTTTGGCACGGGCAGTGATACAGATGAAAAGACTCAGTCGATGCACAAAACTTTCTATGCTACTTTCATCTCTGACTACAATCTGTTAACGTGGAAATTACTAAAGTGGATCTGATTCTACCTTAAAATTTTGGTCACCATTGAATGGCTGGATAAGTCAGTTCACACGTCGGATGAAATGAGAGCATATCATCTCTAAAAGGACCATTACTAGTAAAGCCTTCAGTACAGTAAATCACTCCGGGTAGAGACAGCTTTACCTAATAGCGTGGCAAGCGTTAAGACGTCATCGTAATAAGACCTATGCTTTGAGGCGCGCAGTCGGTTCGGAAAACGACCGGGAATTACTATTTGACATCCCACCCACACTGGTTCTCTTCATGAGTTTGACAACTCTGTAGAAATTTGCTAAATGACTACTGTAAGTAAGCAAGAAATTAAATATAAGTAAATAAAAGGAGGGCGGACCTGAACATTTTAATTCATATTGAGAATCAGGGCAACCATTAATTCATTTTAATTAATTTCAAATGTCTGTTATTAAAATTAGGAGATTTTTAACTGGTTTACGTACAGGACTGGCAAATAAATGCTAAGTGGATAATTTAACTGGAATAATAATGTTTTGTTGAAATCGGTTGACTTTATTTGCATGAAACATACACTCGTTTACCACCATTTTACATACAAACAGAGCTCACTAAATAGCCTCTATTAAAATCGTATCAGAAGAATGGAATTAGAAAGAGGTGTATCTGCAACCTGCGATCACAGTTTATGATAACGACTTTTCACTACCACGCTCTCTTCAGTTTCCCCACCCCACGTAGTGTATAGACTTTGATGCGTGATTGAAGCAAGAACATAAGTCGTTGTTTAACGTGTCACCAAAAAACTGGTAAAGAACTCGGCCGATTTACTTCAAAATCTTACACGATACTGTAATGAACAATCGGACAGACACTAGCTATATATTTGTATTACATATCGTACGCATATATTGAAAATACAAAGAGGTAAATGTTGTTGCCAAAAATCTAGAAAAGATCTTAAGCGATTTATTTCAATTTTTTACAGATGATTTTATAAATATCCTGAAGGACATAGGCTATATTTCAATAAATTTGAATGTACATGTAATATGTAAGGAGAAAAGCTATGAAAAAACTTGAATAGTTCTTGATATACTTACTTCAAATCTTACACGATATTCTAATGAATAGTAGGACAGGAGTAGACTGTGTATTTTAGTATATACAATGTATAAATACATATTTAACATATGAAGCGGAAACGTGTTTCTAAAAAGTCCCAAAAAGTTCTTGACCGATTTATTTAATATTTTTAGACGATGGTGAAACGAACATTTGTATGGACATGAGCTACATATTTTTATATGTCTGTGAAATATAAATACATATTCCATATATAGAAAATGGAAAGGCTGGTAGGTAAACTCCCGAAAATGTCTTTACCGACGTACTTCAAATCTGTACACAATTTTAATTCTTTTTAAGCCAATGTGTAGGTTTCTTTCTAAAGCTGCCTACGAGGAAGAGAATGGTGTCTTGTGCGATGGAAATGTGGTTTCGTTTTCTTTCTTGCAGTCAGTTTCAGCTACAATAGCAAGGCATGTAAACCATTAGACAATTTGTTTATCACATATGTATTAGTCTCCTTTTATATAAGTATGCCTTGTTGTCAGTTTTACAGAATGATGTAAACGTGTATTTACGGCTTATGGGCTTCTGATTAGTAGGGTAACAGCAACTACTACTACCACTACTACTACTACTAGTAGTAGTAGTAGCAGTAGTAGTAATACTGTGCAATATTAATCGCCTCGCACTTTGTAATCCCATCCACTCGTATACCAATTCTACGTGAAATACACCTCTCGAAAATCAAACAACTTGAGAGGTCTCTCATACCGCCGTATACCACTGACCCCAACCGATTTACCCACTCATTTTCAACGTCTTCAGTTTCCAATGAGCGTTTTGTTCGTAATATGAATAAATAAGAATCAAATTGAGAGATAGGCGAAAGAGGACAAAGAAAGATAGGGGAGGGAAATGGACGTATGGGGGGTGGGAGGGCAGAATAACTTGGACGGAGAGACGGAGCGGAGGTGAAGGAGTGCGAGATGGACAAAGAGTGGGGAGGAGGAGGAGTGGGAGATGAACAAAGAGTGGGGAGGAGAAGACGAGGACAGTGACAGGGGAAAAAGGAGTGTACGATTTATATCCAGTCCCTATAGGTACGAGTATTTAGCAACTAACTAACATTGCCGGGTCCTCTAGTGTGATAAAAAATAAAAAAGTACTGCTCGTACTTGGATTATAAAGGCACTAAGTGCTGCCGATAATTAGGGCACGTGCGTTTATGAATATTAGCTATGCACTTACGCTGTGGACACAGTAACCTGTCTACAAAGTGTTTTATAGGAAACTGAGCATGTTTTGTGTGGTGGCAGTGTAGACTAATTCCATTCTATGTAATATCTGTCTGGGCTCCAGCAAACCACGTTAACAGGAATTCATGGACGGGCTAGGCCCCGGGCTGAATGTGCCGTTGGCTACAGACCGCTGCCTCGGGCTCTAGATGAAATGAAATGTCGTGTGGCTAAGGCCTCCCGTCGGGTAGACCGTTCGCCTGGTGCAGGTCTTTCGATTTGACGCCACGTCGGCGACCTGCGCGTCGATGGGGATGAAATGATGATGATTAGGACAACACAACGACCAGTCCCTGAGCGGAGAAAATCTCCGACCCAGCCGGGAATCGAACCCGGGACCTTAGGATTGACATACCGTCACGCTGACCACTCAGCTACCGGGGCCGGACAGGGCTGTAGATGTGGCGAGGAATCTAGCACGTCGGATGGGGCACCTCGTGTGTCACTTCTGTTACCCAAGGGCTCTGCTTCCTGGGTACCTCCTAATGCACCCAACGCGGTGGATCCGCCCTCAAAGAAGGGTGAATGGCGGGAGGTAACGCATTCGCGTCGCTCGAGGCGGAGTGACATTGTGGAGACTGGCCGCCTCGCCTCGCCTATTCACCCTGTGAGTGGACAGCTGGGAGCTCCTTCAGCAAGGTCCGAGTAGGCACACGGGAGAGGGATTTACTACTTAGACGAGTTATGGAGCCCCTTAGGCAGATGGCGTTCAGGACTGGAAAGAAAGCCAATGAGTACTCGGTATGTCTGCCGGGGGTTCATGCCTGTGGCTATCGAGCGTGCAGGGTGCAGTCGTCTGCATGTTGTTGTTCACGTCGGTTCCAACGACGACTGTCGCACGGTTCTGAGGCGATCCTCAATTCATACAGGTAGATGGTGGAGGTGTTGAAGTCTGCTGCCGTCGCGCAGAGTGCAAGCAAAGCTCGCAATCTGCAGCATCAGTCCATTGCTTTGGAATCGACTGGAGAGTGTCAGCCAAAAATTTCGTCAACTCTTTGACAGTCTTGGCTGCAGATATCTAGACCTGCGTGATCGTGTGGGGATTTGTAGGACTCCCCTTGATAGGTGAGGGGCGCACGGCACAAAGGAAGTAGCTGCTAGGGTAGCAAAGGACTTGTGTAGTGCACATGAGTGTTTTTTAGGCTAGGCGACAGTCTGAAGTGCTTTGATGAATTCTCGACAGTCGACTCACAGCAAGGGAAGTCAAACGGCGTTCAGAATAAAGACACTTCGACTGTCACTATTTTATGAATCAACTGTAGGGAAGCGTCCTGGGACCTCTGCTTTTCCTGGTCTATATAAATGACGTGGGTGAATTCTGAGCAGTTCTCTTAGGTTGTTCGCAGATGATGCTGTAATTTACCGTCTAGTAAGGTCATCCGAAGACCAGTATCAGTTGCAAAGCGATTTAGGAATTCTCGACAGTCGACTCACAGCAAGGGAAGTCAAACGGCGTTCAGAATAAAGACACTTCGACTGTCACGATTTTATGAATCAACTGTAGGGAAGCGTCCTGGGACCTCTGCTGTTCCTGGTCTATATAAATGACGTGGGTGAAATCTGAGGAGTTCTCTTAGGTTGTTCGCAGATGATGCTGTAATTTACCGTCTAGTAAGGTCATCCGAAGACCAGTATCAGTTGCAAAGCGATTTAGAAAAGATTGCTGTATGGTGTGGCAGGTGGCAGTTGACGCTAAATAACGAAAAGTGTAAGGTGATCCACATGAGTTCCAAAAGAAATCCGTTGGAATTCGATTACTCGATAAATAGTACAATTCTCAAGGCTGTCAATTCAACTAAGTACCTGGGTGTTAAAATTATGAACAACTTCAGCTGGAAAGACCACATAGATAATATTGTGGGGAAGGCGAGCCAAAGGTTGCGTTTCATTGGCAGGACACTTAGAAGATGCAACAAGTCCACTAAAGAGATAGCTTACACTACACTCGTTCGTCCTCTGTTAGAATATTGCTGCGCGGTGTGGGATCCTTACCAGGTGGGATTGACGGAGGACATCGAAAGGGTGCAAAAAATGGCAACTCGTTTTGTTTTATCACGTAATAGGGGAGAGAGTTGGGATGGAAGTCATTAAAGCAAAGACGTTTTTCGTCGCGGCGAAATCTATTTACGAAATTTCAGTTACCAACTTTCTCTTCCGATTGCGAAAATATTTTGTTGAGCCCAACCTACATAGGTAGGAATGATCATCAAAATAAAATAAGAGAAATCAGAGCTCGAACAGAAAGGTTTAGGTGTTCGTTTTTCCCGTGCGCTGTTCGGGAGTGGAATGGTAGAGAGATAGTATGATTGTGGTTCGATGAATCCTCTGCCAAGCACTTAAATGTGAATTGCAGAGTAGTCATGCAGATGTAGACGTAGATGTACTCGTAATTAACTTCCGGAATTTATTGCCTCCACGAAAGTTCTCGAGCTCAAATTATTCTTGGGTACGAGAGCCGCCTGAAACCAGAAGTGAAAAGCTCTGACATATTTAGTTAGTATTTAGCGAGTGTATATCAGAGACATTTAGAGGCCGTAAGAGGTCGAGTGTTCATTACCATTGACAAAAATATTGTCTCTAGTGAATTGAGTGTGACAGTGAAGTCATCTGGTTGCTTATAACGGGTGTAGATGAAACCAAGGTAATAGTTGGCTGTTTTCACAGGCCACCTGAGTCTGCTGTGACAATTCTAGTCATTCAGATAGATTCTACGGTCAATAGCGCACAAATACCCACATCATGCAATTCTAATTGGAGGCGACTTTAACCTTCTGGATATAAACTGGGATATCTATGAATACATTGCGTGTGGGGGAGGGGAAGTTACATAAGACGGTCATGCAAAATTATTATGAACACCTCTTCTGAAAATTCTCTTCTGCAGCTATCTCGGCAGCCCGCAAGCAGTGGAACTATCTTAGATCTTGTAGCTACAAATAGGTCGGACCTTATCGACAATGTCAGTTTAGATACGAGGATTAGCGACCATGATGTCATTACAGCACATATGATTACGAAAGTTAACAAATCACTCAAGAAGGCTAGGAGAGGGTTTTAGTTAGTCAGTTGCGTGTTCCATTGATCTATCGCACGGTTAAGATGAGTACCGTGTCTTTTTTTTTTTTTAAGAAAAGAAAAAGCTTAAAAAAATTTTACTACCTAAAAAATTCCCTTAAACGGCACAAAATGAATATATTATACCTATAAATGTATCTATTACTATTCAAGAAATCGTCTTCGGTATAGAAGGCACTTTCAAGGAGATATGTGTTACGGCGTAACGAAAGCGCCTTGCACTTCACGTAAGAGGCGCCGGGCGGCTTAGTCGCGCGGTCGAAGGCGCCTTGTCACAGTCCGCACTGTTACCCCCCTCTGAGGTTCGAGTCCCCCTTCGGGCATGGGTGTGTGTTTTGTCCTTAGAGTAAGTTAGCTTAAGTTAGATAAGTAGTGTGTAAGCCTGGGGCCGATGACCTCAGCAGTTTGGTCCCATAATACAAAAAAAAATAAAAAATAATAAAAAAAATACAAAGAGGCAACCCCTGCCGGTTCACTGTCCGACATCTCTGAGAAATATGGCGCAAGGGAAGCGTTCTTCATAAATCACAATATTCGAAACATCAGTAGAAAATAAGAAAAGAGAACTCTCCGAATCCAAAAGGCTGCATACAGGCTTTTGATTGAGCTGAGCACATATGTGCGGATGCAAAGAAATGATAAAGAGCGAGAACGCTAGCACAGCAACCATTAAGTTTACCGGGAAGGAGCTTGGCTCGCCCCGGTGGCGTCATGTGGCTCTTGGACCTCGCTCGACGGAGCACTCACGCACAAGATGATCCCCTCTCCCACGTCGGAAGCGACCTCGACGATCCGAAGAATCAGGGATCGACCTGAAGAATCAGGAAGAATCTGTTTTTGGAATTGAGGTTGGGATTCTTGCTCTTCACGTCGGTCACGCTGCTCGTCGCCAAACCGAAAAGCCTCCACGGAAGAAATAAATTCGCTTAACTAAAGGAAGGTGGTGATCTCTCGTGCGATTTTAATGAGCTTTCGAATTTCCTTGATGTAGTTGCTATTTTGTTATCAGCATGACGTTCTCTTAAGAGGACAGTACCATTTGTAATCCAAACGATCAGTTCGTGATTTTTTTTTTTTTTTTGCTGTATTCATCTTTCAGCCACCCCTAGAGGCAAAAATTCTGAAGGAGTAAGGTCTGGGTACCTTAGAGGCCAGAAAATGCGACCAATTCTGCTGATCCATCTTCCAGGAAAACCTTTTGTCAGTTGTCGTCACAGGCGATGAAAGACGGTTTTATCACTTCGAACCGAAAACGAAACGACAATCCGTGGAGTGGCGCCAGACTAGCTCTACCGCAAAGATATACACTCCTGGAAATTGAAATAAGAACACCGTGAATTCATTGTCCCAGGAAGGGGAAACTTTATTGACACATTCCTGGGGTCAGATACATCACATGATCACACTGACAGAACCACAGGCACATAGACACAGGCAACAGAGCATGCACAATGTCGGCACTAGTACAGTGTATATCCACCTTTCGCAGCAATGCAGGCTGCTATTCTCCCATGGAGACGATCGTAGAGATGCTGGATGTAGTCCTGTGGAACGGCTTGCCATGCCATTTCCACCTGGCGCCTCAGTTGGACCAGCGTTCGTGATGGACGTGCAGACCGCGTGAGACGACGCTTCATCCAGTCTCAAACATGCTCAATGGGGGACAGATCCGGAGATCTTGCTGGCCAGGGTAGTTGACTTACACCTTCTAGAGCACGTTGGGTGGCACGGGATACATGCGGACGTGCATTGTCCTGTTGGAACAGCAAGTTCCCTTGCCGGTCTAGGAATGGTAGAACGATGGGTTCGATGACGGTTTGGATGTACCGTGCACTATTCAGTGTCCCCTCGACGATCACCAGTGGTGTACGGCCAGTGTAGGAGATCGCTCCCCACACCATGATGCCGGGTGTTGGCCCTGTGTGCCTCGGTCGTATGCAGTCCTGATTGTGGCGCTCACCTGCACGGCGCCAAACACGCATACGACCATCAGTGGCACCAAGGCAGAAGCGACTCTCATCGCTGAAGACGACACGTCTCCATTCGTCCCTCCATTCACGCCTGTCGCGACACCACTGGAGGCGGGCTGCACGATGTTGGGGCGTGAGCGGAAGACGGCCTAACGGTGTGCGGGACCGTAGCCCAGCTTCATGGAGACGGTTGCGAATGGTCCTCGCCGATACCCCAGGAGCAACAGTGTCCCTAATTTGCTGGGAAGTGGCGGTGCGGTCCCCTACGGCACTGCGTAGGATCCTACGGTCTTGGCGTGCATCCGTGCGTCGCTGCGGTCCGGTCCCAGGTCGACGGGCACGTGCACCTTCCGCCGACCACTGGCGACAACATCGATGTACTGTGGAGACCTCACGCCCCACGTGTTGAGCAATTCGGCGGTACGTCCACCCGGCCTCCCGCATGCCCACTATACGCCCTCGCTCAAAGTCCGTCAACTGCACATACGGTTCACGTCCACGCTGTCGTGGCATGCTACCAGTGTTAAAGACTGCGATGGAGCTCCGTATGCCACGGCAAACTGGCTGACACTGACGGCGGCGGTGCACAAATGCTGCGCAGCTAGCGCCATTCGACGGCCAACACCGCGGTTCCTGGTGTGTCCGCTGTGCCGTGCGTGTGATCATTGCTTGTACAGCCCTCTCGCAGTGTCCGGAGCAAGTATGGTGGGTCTGACACACCGGTGTCAATGTGTTCTTTTTTCGACTTCCAGGAGTGTAGTTCAAATCCGCACCCTTAGAATATAAAGTCATGGTGACGCTCTTCTAGGACTCATAAGAGGTTATTCTGGTTAAGGTTCTCCCTTATGATGCAACGATCAACTCGAATTTGTATCGTGCTACCCTTAGGAAATTGAAGAAACTACTTCAGCGTGTTTGTTTCCACAAAAATGAATATGTACTTCTCTTTCTCCAAGACAATGCAAGTGCAAATCTATGGCTCTGGTTCTGAGTACTTTTTTTGCGACTTAAAATGAGATTTTCACTATACAGCGGAGTGTGCACTGATATGAAACTTCCTGGCAGATTAAAACTGTGTGCCGGACCGAGACTCGAAATCGGGACCTTTGCCTTTCGCGGGCAAGTGCTCTATCAGCACACACTCCGCTGCAGAGTGAAAATCTCATTCTGGAAACATCCCCCAGGCTGTGGCTAAGCCATGTCTCCGCAATATCCTTTCTTTCAGCAGTGCTAGTCCTGCAAGGTTCGCAGGAGAGCTTCTGTAAAGTTTGGAAGGTAGGAGACGAGGTACTGGCGGAAGTAAAGCTGCAAGGACGGGGCGTGAGTCGTGCTTGGGTAGCTCAGTTGGTGGAGCACTTGCCCACGAAAGGCTAAGGTCCCGAGTTCGAGTCTCGGTCCGTCACACAGTTTTAATCTGCCAGGAAGTTTTACTATGGGACTTAACTTCTGAGGTCATCAGTCCCCCAGAACTTAGAACTAATTAAACCTAACTAACCTAAGGACATCACACACATCAATGCCCGAGACAGGATTCAAACCTGCGGCCGTAGCGGTCGCGCGGATCCAGACTGTAGCAACTGGAACCGATCGGCCACTCCGGCCGGCTGCGAATCTGTGCACCAGAAAGGAGCACACAAACGTTTATTGGACCATTCTTCCTCATCCACCCTACTGCCCAGATCTCGCACCTTCCGACGTTTATCTGTTTGGTCCAGTGAAAAATGTACACCGCAGGATAAAGTACGTGAATGTTGGGAAGGTTACTGATACAGCACGACGATAGCTCCGACGTCCACCAGTAGAGATGTACTCTTACCCTGCGGGAATATAGACCCTGCCATCAAGGTGGCATAAGGTCATCGCACTCAACAGAGATTATGTTGAGAAGTATGCTTTTGTAGCGTAATAATTGGGGAATAATATGATGAATTGGAGTCCAGTATAAAAATATTCTACTTTCAGAAAAAAATATGTAGCTGTATTTATTGAACGACCCTCGTAACATATCGGCATAGTCAGTATTTGTAAATACGGGAGACATGCTTTAACCGTAGCTTTTTTGTCGGCTGCTGTGGGAGTCAGCACCGATACAAACAAGTAAGAAGAGACGTTGCGATGGGCGGTTGCAAGAATCCAAAATAATCTGTACGTAATACATTCAAATTTATAGAATACTGTGTTTCGAAAGGGGAAACAAACATTCATCCTATGAGGTAGATTCATCTGATTCCTGTGCATCGTACACGCAATTACTTTTCACTGTTAATACACTACTGGCCATTAAAATTGCTACACTACGAAGATGACGTGCTACAGACGCGAAAATTAACCGACGGGAAAAAGATGCTGTGATATGCAAATGATTAGCTTTTCAGAGCGTTCACACAAGGTTGGCGCGGGTCGCGACACCTACAACGCGCTGGCACCAGGAAAGTTTCCAACCGATTTACCATACAGAAACAGCAGTTGACCGGCGTAGCCTGATGGAACGTTGTTGTGATGCCTCGTGTAAGGAGGAGAAATGCGTACCATTACGTTTCCGACTTTGATAATGGTCGGATTGAAGCCTATCGCGATTGCGGTTTATCGTTCCAAACATTTCTGCTAGCGTTGGTCGAGATCCAATGACTGTTAGTAGAATATGGAATCGGTGGGTTCAGGAGGGTAATACGGAACGCCGTGCTGGATCCCAAAGGACTCGTATCACTAGCAGTCGAGATGAAAGGCATCTTATCCGCATGGCTGTAGCGGATCGTGCAGCCATTTCTCGATCCCTGAGTCAACAGATGGGGACGCCTGCAGGACAACAACCATCTGCACGAACAGTTCGACGACGTTTGCAGCAGCATGGACTATCAGGTCCGAGACCATGGCTGCGGTTAGCCTTGACGCTGCATCACAGACAGGAGCGCCTGCGATGGTGTACACATCGACGAGCCTGGGTGCACGAATGGCAAAACGTCATTTTTTCGGATGAATCCAGGTTCTGTTTACAGCATCATGATGGTCGCATCCGTGTTTAGCGACATCGCGGTGAACGCACATTTGAAGCGTGTATTCGTCATCACCATACTGGCGTATCACCCGGCGTGATGGTATGGGGTACCATTGGTTACACGTCTCGGTCACCTCTTGTTCGCACTGACGGCACTTTGAACAGTGGACGTTACATTTCTGATGTGTTACAACCCGTGGCTCTACCCTTCATTCGATCCCTGCGAAATCCTACATTTCAGAAGGATAATGCACGACCGCATGTTGCAGGTCCTTTCCTGATACAGAAAATGTTCGACTGCTGCCCTGGCCAGTACATTCTCGAGATCTCCCACCAACTGTAAACGTCTGGTCAATGGTGGCTAAGCAACTGGCTCGTCACAATACGACAGTCGCTACTCTTGATGAACTGTGGTATCGTGTTGAAGCTGCATGGGCAGCTGTACCTCTACACGCCATCCAAGCTCTGTTTGACTCAATGCCCAGACGCATCAAGGCTGTTATTACGGCCAGAGGTGGTTGTTCTGGGTACTGATTTCTCAGGATCTATGTACCTAAATTCCTTGAAAATGTAATCACATGTCTGTTCTACTATAATATTTTGTCCAACGTTTACCCGTTTGTCATCTGTGTTGTGGATTGGCAAGAGAGCAAACCCACTATGAGAGGAAGCCGAAAGGCACACGTTTTAGCTCACGCAGGCTGGCGTGAGGTCTGGATCAGGACTTAAGCAAAAAAGGACGTAGCTGTTGGAATACTTAACTTTAATCCGTAAATGGTGAACATCGCTCTTGATGGTACATGTTTTACAGCATCAATAGTAACTGGTAATGGCGCTTTTTAGGTCGTAGCAAATGACGTAGCTGAAGGCTATGCTAACTATCGTCTCGGCAAATGAGAGCGTAATTTGTCAGTGAATCATCGCTAGCAAAGTCGGCTGTACAACTGGGCGAGAGCTAGGAAGTCTCTAGACTTGCCGTGTGGCGGCGCTCGGTCTGCAATCACTGATAGTGGCGACACGCGGGTCCGACATATACTAACGGACCGCGGCCGATTTAAAGGCTACCACCTAGCAAGTGTGGTGTCTGGCGGTGACACCACATTCTGCATTTCATTTTGGTGTTGCAATTTTAATGGCCAGTAGTGTACTTTAGAACGTCATCCTAATACTCAATACTGATGCTGTCAAAGTCTTCGACTGAACTGCGGCCGGCAGGGATGGGCGGCTGATCAAAGCTGCGCTGAACTCTGTCTTGCAAGAAATGTGCCGCTGCCCGCTCTTTCCATTTGTGCGCGGGCCAGAGCCTTGTTGATGGCGCTTCGTGGCGTTCCGCTCGGTGTGCTGTCGATGCCTTACGACTGCACATTTCTTCTCCCCCCCCCTCCCCCCCTTCCCATCTCCACCTGCAAATGTATCGTTGTTGTCTAGGGAGCTGTCTTTCGACAGTGGGGGAGGCTGGAAGCTGCGTGGCATGACGACTCGGGAGATGCGTCTGGGACCGACGCCGAGTGCCTGGCAGCGCGCCGGCATCCGACCCATCTATGAGGGTAATGTCGGTCGGAAAACCCTCGGAAATGCACCCACCGACTTCTTGAGCCGGACCGACGAAAAACGGCGAGGGCGGCGATGACGACGGTGGCAAAGATGACGACGACGACGCCGCCGGGTCCACGATGGACAAATGCCGGGAAGCTGAGTTGCTTCGACGGCGAAATCGATGGGTCCAGCTCCATTGGTTCCAAAGGTGGTGCCGAAGAGAACCCCGGGAACGGCCCGGCCGTATCGCAAGATCCCATTAGGATGTGAATCTGGGGACCGAAAAACTGCTGGAAAAATCTCGCAATGGACAAGCATGACCCCTGTTCTAGTGGTGGCACAGCAACCGAATAGGACCTTGAATAAAATACATACAACCTCTCAGATTTCGAAGACTCGTTCCTCTCTCCCAGCCCGATACGACCAAAATCTCTGAAATGAGTAGAATCATTAGGCGCAAAGCGATACTCGCGAGGCGTGGGAGGCGCCGTGGGGTTCGATGGGTGCAGCAACTGGAGCAGTGTATGGTGATGCTGGCCATGTAGAAACTCCGACGGCGACATGCCGTCGCGGGGCTGGGAGCGGTACATTGCAAGAAAGAGCAGCAGCGGCTGCTCCCGTGTGTGGGAGACGCATAGTTTGTTCTTCTGTTGCTTGGACGTACGCACAAATTGTTCAGCTTCTCCATTCGGCTGAGGATGAAACGGAGCAATGGCAAGGTCAGTGATACCATTGGTTGTACAAAATTGTTCGAGTTCCTGAGCCGTAAACTGTGGTCCGATGTCTTTCCAAGCAAAAAAACAGATGATAAAGCAATATAGTCGAGTTCATGGGCATTGCAAACCGGTATTTGCAAAATGAATCCACAACAATAAGGCAACGAGTGCTCCAAAAGGGCCCAGAAAAGTCAATATACATTCTTTGCCACGGCGATTAAGTCTCTGGTCGAGATGAAAATGGTTGCGGTGGAGCCGACAATTTTCAGCACAATCGTGGCACTGTGACGTCATCTCTTCAGTGTGGGCGATCATTCCCAGCCCAATATAGTGCCAACGCGCTTACTGTTTTGTGCCTACAATTCCCCAAAGTCCTTGGTTTAGCGATCGCAACATATCTTTTCCAACACTTTAGCAATAGGCAAAGGCAGTTGTCCAGGGTCAATCTGCAATACAATCATACCTTGCTGGACCGAGAGGCTATGCCGACACGCAAAATATCTACGCACAAAAGATTTCTGAAAGGTTTTCACTGAACGAGACCGACCAGTACAGACGTAGTGCAAAACAAGGTTTAAGTCAGGGTCAGCTTCTGTGGCCTGAGCAATTTCTCTGTAGTACAGTGGCAAAATCAGTTCAGTGTTCTGCACCTCGACCTGACAACACGATGCGGCAATAGATCGAATTCAGAATCAGGACCAACAGGAAAGCGAGAAAGGCTGTTTCGTACAGGTACTATGCCAATAACAAAGCGCAACTTCGTAGCTCCCGAAACAAGCATGGCGGAACTTGTTTAGGCAGATGAAACAAAGACTCAACTAACGTATGGTCCGTCATTAGATAAAACTTCCTACCAAACAGATAATGGTGAAACATTTTCATACCATAGATATTAGCGAGCGCTTCGTTCTCGATTTGGGAAAATTCATATTAAGTCTTGGTCAACAACTTGAATTGAAAGCACTCGTCCTGTTCTGTGAACCAAATCTGTTAGAAATCACAACTTCAATTCCGTACGAAGAAACGTCTACTGCCAAAACCACAGGCTTAGCGAAATCGAAGTGAACAAGGTATCTCTCACTCAAAAAGGCATTTTTTTTTTGGTTTCTGGAATGCATCCTGACACAAATTAGCCCAAAGAAAGGCAAATACTTCCGACGCAAACGATGCAACGGAGCCGCTGCCTGTGCTGAATTGGATATAAAGCGGATTTGTATGTCAACTTCCCGAGGACTGACTGGCATTAGGGCACGTACCGCGGGGCAGGAAGGTTCCAGAGGGTCAAAGAATGTAAGTGAAGGGTTGAACACTTTGGTTGTTAAGAACATGGCCTAAGTACGGAACTTCAGTCTGAAAAAAAGCAAATTTGTCAAGGCGAGACTGCAAACCTGCAGCTGAAAGTAACTGAAAAAGCTTTAGAAGGTTCTGTTACGTTCCTCCGGTGTATGTCCTCACACCACAATATTGTCCGAGTAATGTGAACAGAATAGAACTTTTGCAGCAGGCTGTTTTAAGTAGCATTGGGATACGACAGGTGTGGAAGCGCTGTTGACGGGTAAGCGCAAAAATTTGAACTATCCCAGATGTCTGTTGGTCACAAACACTTTCTGAGACTCCTTATCTAGCGGAATTTTACAAATACTCATCAGATAAGAGAACTTTAGTAAAACAGCAGCATTCACCAAGCCTTTCCATTAATTAATAATACATATATTCACAATTTATTTAAAGTCAACACAAAGACGGGGTCTTCGAAAAGGCTTTGGTATGGTGACGAAGAAAGAAGCAGTTTGACTAGTCCGGATAGTAACAATAACACCATTGTCTTGCCAATCTTCAAGTCCATTTGCAACATTGATTTGAAGTGCATGACGGACGGGTCGCGCACGAAAAACTTAGGTTGCGCAGCGTCCCTCATTGTGATGTGCACCACTAAATTATTTGCTCTGCCGACTTGTTCAGAAATAAACCAGTAAACTCCGCAATCGAATGGCTTACACTGTCTTTTTGGTTGAAAGCAAAAACGGAAAGGACATTGGCTTGCTGAAGACGAAGAGCAAACAAATCAAATGAATCTAACTCAATAATATTTTAATAGTGTCGCTAATGCAAAAATGTACATGACACTCTTCCGGTGCAAGCCCGGAACGTGTTAGGCAACCTACATGTACAGGGTGTTTCAAAAATGACCGGTATATTTGAAACGGCAATAAAAACTAAACGAGCAGCGATAGAAATACACTGTTTGTTGCAATATGCTTGGGACAACAGTACATTTTCAGGCGGACAAACTTTCGAAATTACAGTAGTTACAATTTTCAACAACAGATGGCGCTGCAAGTGATGTGAAAGATACAGAAGACAACGCAGTCTGTGGGTGCGCCACTCTGTACGTCGTCTTTCTGCTGTAAGCGTGTGCTGTTCACAACGTGCAAGTGTGCTGTAGACAACATCGTTTATTCCTTAGAACAGAGGATTTTTCTGGTGTTGGAATTCCACCGCCTAGAACACAGTGTTGTTGCAACAAGACGAAGTTTTCAACGGAGGTTTAATGTAACCAAAGGACCGAAAAGCGATACAATAAAGGATCTGTTTGAAAAATTTCAACGGACTGGGAACGTGACGGATGAACGTGCTGGAAAGGTAGGGCGACCGCGTACGGCAACCACAGAGGGCAACGCGCAACTAGTGCAGCAGGTGATCCAACAGCGGCCTCGGGTTTCCGTTCGCCGTGTTGCAACTGCGGTCCAAATGACGCCAACGTCCACGTATCGTCTCATGCGCCAGAGTTTACACCTCTATCCATACAAAATTCAAACGCGGCAACCCCTCAGCGCCGCTACTATTGCTGCACGAGAGACATTCGCTAACGATATAGTGCACAGGATTTATGACGGCGATATGCATGTGGGCAGCATTTGGTTTACTGACGAAGCTTATTTTTACCTGGACGGCTTCGTCAATAAACAGAACTGGCGCATATGGGGAACCGAAAAGCCCCATCTTGCAGTCCCATCGTCCCTGCATCCTCAGAAAGTACTGGTCTGGGCCGCCATTTCTTCCAAAGGAATCATTGGCCCATTTTTCAGATCCGAAACGATTACTGCATCACGATATCTGGACATTCTTCGTGAATTTGTGGCGGTACAAACTGCCTTAGATGACACTGCGAACACCTCGTGGTTTATGCAAGATGGTGCCCGGCCACATCGCACGGCCGACGTCTTTAATTTCCTGAATGAATATTTCGATGATTGTGTGATTGCTTTGGGCTATCCGAAACATACAGGAGGCGGCGTGGATTGGCCTCCCTATTCGCCAGACATGAACCCCTGTGACTTCTTTCTGTGGGGACACTTGAAAGACCAGGTGTACCGCCAGAATCCAGAAACAATTGAACAGCTGAAGCAGTACATCTCATCTGCATGTGAAGCCATTCCGCCAGACACGTTGTCAAAGGTTTCGGGTAATTTCATTCAGAGACTACGCCATATTATTGCTACGCATGGTGGATATGTGGAAAATATCGTGCTATAGAGTTTCCCAGACCGCAGCGCCATCTGTTGTTGAAAATTGTAACTACTGTAATTTCGAAAGTTTGTCTGCCTGAAAATGTGCTGTTGTCCCAAGCATATTGCAACAAACGGTGTATTTCTATCGCTGCTCGTTTAGTTTTTATTGCCGTTTCAAATATACCGGTCATTTTTGAAACACCCTGTACCAACACTGTTATTTTATATGCAGTAACTTGCGTGCAAGATGTTGTCAGCTGTGGCGAGCACAACTGCTCGTAAGTTCCACGAATGTGTCGAAAGCGCCAGTGTTTAACTGCAGTCGCACACAACGTCCGGCTGTGATTAAGTTCACAAACAGTTTGTTTGACTGTGTTGCACAGCACTTGGGTGGAGTGAAACAACATCCTGAATTTGGTCATTACTAGTATCAGTAGCCGATTTAAAAAAAAATTTAAAAAATCAGTGAGAGATAAGGCGTGGCGCGCTTGCAAGAGCAAATATGGGTAGAGTTCTTTTTTTGTGGAAAGCACACAGATTTTATATGACCTTACTTTCCACAAACAAAGCAAGTCACATTTCACGGAGGGCAGTTTTGGGTTTTATGTGTAGAGAAGCAACACGGACATGATTTCACAGCAGGCACATGCGCTGCTATTTGTTCACTCTTTCCACTGCGCAGTGGTCTGTTTGCATGTGGTGGTTGGTCGCAAGGCCATACTTGGTTGTCACTTCCTGCTACACTGCAAATGTTAGCTACCTCAAAGGTTTCCATGGCACCATTACGCGAGACCTGATGTTCAATAATTTGTAACACTTGTTTCAAAGTAGGATCAGAATGTTTGAGTATTTGCTCGTGAACCCACTGTCTAGAACATT
Source organism: Schistocerca nitens (assembly GCF_023898315.1). NCBI lineage: Eukaryota > Metazoa > Arthropoda > Insecta > Orthoptera > Acrididae > Schistocerca > Schistocerca nitens. The sequence continues at coordinate 413,140,246 of NC_064620.1, forward strand.
GTACGTAATTCCATCACGAATCATTGCGTCACTACAGTACTGTCTACAGCTACAATGGAAAGACACTGTCGTGTCAGACCCTGGAGTTCAGTGACCCACTGACGGTTTGTCTGTTCTGACCTTTTCTGCAATCAAAAGAACTTGTAATGAGTTGTATGAAACCTGTATCTGACCCTCGTAGTACGTTGTGAGGCGTGAAACGACGTATTACAAATCTAGCAACTCCGGTCTATAAGTCGGGAATAACTTCCGAGTAAGGCGGTAAACCCCTGTTCCGGCCATTGACAAGAAATAAGGAAGTTCCACTGTACCTTGCACCTGATGTGCAGCACAATGAGTGTTTAACTGGGTGTAGTACTCGTTCCATTCCTCTTGTTTTTCATTCAAAGCTCCGAACGGTGGTATGCATGGAGGCGGTGCTGTAGATATGGGCTCCCCGTCGTGACAGAGTTAATGCGACAGCGGCTTGTGCATTAATGAGCGGCTGAAACGCCGTCATCATCTGCGACATTTGGTAGTTCTGAAACTGAATAAACTGCATTAGATCAAAGCTAGCAGCAGCTGGAGGGGTTGGTGCAGTGGTGTAGAAGGCGGAATTGAGGCCATTTTAATGACAGGAGTGTCGCCACAACTTAAAAATAATTCAAATACAAAAAAGGGGAGCGTTGCGGCTAGTCTGCAGGAAAGAATACAGGGTGATTCAAAAAGAATACCACAACTTTAAAAATGTGTATTTAATGAAAGAAACATAATATAACCTTCTGTTATACATCATTACAAAGAGTATTTAAAAAGGTTTTTTTTTCACTCAAAAACAAGTTCAGAGATGTTCAATATGGCCCCCTCCAGACACTCGAGCAATATCAACCCGATATTCCAACTCGTTCCACACTCTCTGTAGCATATCAGGCGTAACAGTTTGGATAGCTGCTGTTATTTCTCGTTTCAAATCATCAATGGTGGCTGGGAGAGGTGGCCGAAACACCATATCCTTAACATACCCCCATAAGAAAAAATCGCAGGGGGTAAGATCAGGGCTTCTTGGAGGCCAGTGATGAACTGCTCTGTCACGGGCTGCCTGGCGGCCGATCCATCGCCTCGGGTAGTTGACGTTCAGGTAGTTACGGACAGATAAGTGCCAATGTGGTGGCGCTCCATCCTGCTGAAATATGAATTGTTGTGCTTCTTGTTCGAGCTGAGGGAACAGCCAATTCTCTAACATCTCCAGATACTGTAGTCCAGTTACAGTAGCACCTTCGAAGAAAAAGGGACCAAAAACTTTATTGGCTGAAATGGCACAGAAAACGTTCACCTTAGGCGAGTCACGTTCATACTGAGTTGTTTCCCGCGGATTCTCAGTGCCCCATATACAGACATTGTGACGGTTGACTTTCCCGTTAGTGTGGAAAGTTGCTTCATCACTAAACACAATCTTTGAAACGAAAGATTCATCAGTTTCCATTTGAGCAAGGATGAAATCACAGAAATCGATTCTTTTAATCTTATCAGCTGCAGACAGTGCTTGAACCAATTTCAGACGATAAGGTTTCATAACTAACCTTTTTCGTAGGACTCTCCATACAGTTGATTGTGGAATTTGCAGCTCTCTGCTAGCTTTCTGTTGAGCGGTCGCCATTTTAGCATCAACTGACGCTGACGCCTAGTCAACAGCGCCTCAAGCGAACAAATGTACAACTAAATGAAACTTTATAGCTCCCTTAATTCGCCGACAGATAGTGCTTAGCTCTGCCTTTTGTCGTTGCAGAGTTTTAAATTCCTAAAGTTGTGGTATTCTTTTTGAATCACCCTGTACAATTGGTAGCAATGCCCTTCTGAAGGAAAAGAGGTAAATTTTAGTAATGTGCTACGACGGAGTGGCGAAGACCGCGTTGGTTCTGTTTTCCTCGTCGTCAGATGTTGCGTCGGCTAGTGTGGGATTCAGAACTGACACCAGCAACGGAGGAGAGAAGTTGCGATGGCCAGTGGCAGGAAATCAAAATGATCTTCACATAATACCTTTAAACGTATAGAATACTTTATTTCTAGAGGGGAAAGAAACATAACTTCTTATGAGGTGGCTTTATGTACTTCTCGTGTTCGTACATGCAATTACTTTTCACTATTACTACTCGCAGAGCACAGGCTAAGTATAGACTTCCCAATACTCAGTGCTGATGCTCTCAAAGTCTGCTAACAAACTGGAGCCGACAGGGATATGCGGCTGGTTAAGTTAGCTTTGACAGGGGTCGCTGAACTCTGTCTTACCAGAAGTGTGCCGCTGCACGCTTCTTCCAAAGGCGCATGGGTCAGCGCTTTCTCGATGCGATTCCATGGCGCTACGACAGTCGGTGCCCAGCCGATGCTCTAGGACTGCCCAATCGCTGCAGTACAATTAGTCAATAAATCGCAATAACCGTAGTGGCAGAAAAGCTAGAATTACGTCACGCATAATCTCACAATTTCAGAACGAGAATGACAATCGATGAATAAACAAATAGTAAACGGGGCTCCAACATATAGAATGAAAACTTTTTTCTGTAACCATTAAAAACTGGACAAATGTTGTAAGGAATGTTTTATCTGAGATGGTTTATGCTACTGCCACACCCTGTATACAGGGCAGAAAACTTTGAGGTAGTACTCAATGAAACCAGAAAAGTAATTCCAATAACCATGGGCCCAGAGACACATACTTTCAGAGGTAAACAGGTGTTTACAGGAACGGCTGCGCGACTCTTCCCTACGGATATTGGTACAGTCGTTGCACTGACGCTCCATCACAAGGGTCGGCAGGGTATTATGTCATCTTCCTCGCAGTACTCTGCCTACAATTAGGTGGTCTGCAGCCAGTTGTGTGGTTCGAGTCGTGTTGTAGGCTACATTAGTTTTCGTCATGTTTGTGTGCCTTATTGTACAGTAACGTCAACCCTGGGTATATATCATGATATTTTCCATTCTTCCTAACTCTGATTCACATATGTGTTTACTGCTCTGTTTGTACACACAAATGGTGTAGTAAATATACATTTTCTGTCCTCCATTACGTATTAGCAATGGAAGCATCTACTCTATAAGGGACACAGCGGATATGACCTTCTGCTGTGGTTCAGCAAATGGACGTAGCATGCGAGCCCGTCCCCTCTAAGCTGCAAATTATCCACAGCACAGAGTGCCCGCTGATAAGCTATTGGGCAGACTTTTCCAGCGTCTGAGGGGCACAGTTACCATTGCATCCCAGAAGACAGTGGAACGCCCCGCACAATTAGCACGCCTGACATGGAGGTGTGTGTGCTTCATTCGGTGGAAGAAACCCTGGGACGATTAGCAGCAGCAGAAGGCGTGACTCATTTTCATATCTTTGGGGAGGGGGGCTATATCATGAACAATTTCTGTACCCATATTATCTACAGCACATTCAGGCCATAAGGCCACAGGGTCATCATGCCAGGCGGCGGTTCTGTTAATGGCAATTGCAGACGTGGGCCGCATATCTACTGTTCACATCCTAGGTTTCATTTACGTATGAGTCAGGGTTGGTTCAAATGGTTCAAATGGCTCTAAGCACTATGGTACTGAACATCGGAGGTCATCAGTCCCCTAGACTTGGAACTACTTAAACCTAACTAACCTAGGGACATCACACACATCCATGCCCGAGGCAGGATTCGAACCTGCCACCGTAGCAGCAGCGCGATTCCGAACTGAAGCACCTAGAACCACTCGACCACTGCGGCCGGCGAGGCAGGGCTTACAAGAGATGGTTTTGTGAATATGCTTAACCATCATGAATGGGCAGATGTAAATCCCCAAGCAATTCAGGAACGATGGCATCAACACTGATTCTCAATGAACGTATAGGCAAGAGTACTTGGCGATAGATTAATAAGGCCATACGTGCTACCACTGATGTTAAATGGGGTGCATTATCCGGACTTCCTCATTAATGTATTGCCTACCTTGCTGGAAGCTGTGCCATTGCATCATTCAAACGTCAAGCATGATGGCACAACACCACACTTTCGTCAGAATGTGCAGAAATATCTGACGCAGACGTTTCAGGGTCTGCTCGTTTCACAGACCTCGCTACCATGGACTTCTAGTAAAGAGACACTTGATGGACCGTCTACGGCACGCCAATCAATGATGTGCGGACACTACAAGGTCAGGTCCTCAATACATGCCTCTGGGTATAACAACCACCATGTCAGGGTGCATTATTCCTTACGCCGGAGAGAAGAGAGATGCAGTGTTATGAGTGGAAGCCACATTGACCAACTTCTGTAAACACGTGTTTATCGCAGTAAGTATGCATTTCTGGACCCTCGTTTGTTGTACTTATATCAGAAAGTATGCATTTCCGGACCCAGGTTTGCTGGACTTATCTCAGAAAGTATGCATATCCGGCCCTATGTTTATTGGATTTATCTCAAAAAGTATGCATTTCGAGACCTCTGTTGAATGAATTTAGTTTTCTTGTTTCCATGAGAACTACCACCTCATAAAGTATTCGACACTTGTCTTTTAACTCCTTTGTTAGTTACCCTGTGCTAATGGGTTAATCAAACATGTCATAGCATGAATTCCCAGTTACAAGCGATAAACAGTGGCGCATTCTTACGACCGACATATCATTCTTTTGTGACGCCGCCAATCTCATTCCTCATTTCCACACCTAACACAAAATTGTATTTTTCGTTTTTACCTTAATGGACCAACAAAATTTAATATTCACTGCATTTTATACTTTTGTTGTCTAGTTTTACATTTTCGTCTATCTAAAACATCTCTGCGTGATCTATGAGTTTTCTCAGGCGATTTCCTTTATAGTTTATGGTACAAATTCACTGTAGATGTTGCCTTAAGCCCAATCATCAGAGGTAAAACTAAACTATTTGTATATCTACATCTATACTCAGCAACCCACCTTGTATTGTGTGGCGGAGAGTACTTTGTGCACCACTGCTACTATCCCTGTTGTAGTCCAGAATCATGCACAGGGAGAACAACGCTGAAGAACCTCCGTGTCAGCTCAGTCATTTTTCTCTCATGCTCTTTTCGCAAAGTATATCTAGGACGAAGCAATATATTGGCTGACCCTACTAAGTTCGTACGCTCCCGTAATTTTAACAGTAAACAACACCGAACCCACAAATCCTCTTGCAGCGAGCGCCACTGAAGCTGGATGAGAATTTCCATTAAGCGTCCGCGCATAGTGCACGATCAGTAACATAACACTGTTCTTTGGATCTACAAACAGACCGCAAACTGCACACTGCAACGCAATGGGAGGTGCATGGTGGAGCGTACTTCCCGTTGTGTCAGATATCAATTTTTCCAGTTTCATTCGCATGCGGAACGCTGGAGAATTTTTGAATTATTGCTTAAATGTATCTCTGCGTGCAGTAATTAATCTATGAACTACTTTTAAATCTTATCTGATAATATTTCTGCTGATTATTTTCAGCGAGTAATTCATTATAAGTCTGAGTTTATTGTTACTATCTGGCGAGGATTTTTCAAGTGAATCTCAAATCTAATGGCACGGAGCACTATGGGACTTAACATATGAGGTCATCAGTCCCATAGAACTTAGAACTACTTAAACCTAACTAACCTAAGGACATCACACACATCCATGCCCGAGGCAGGAATCGAACCTGCGACCGTAGCGGTCGCGCGGTTCCAGACTGAAGCGCCTAGAACCACTCGGCCACTCCGGCCGGCTTAGATTTCTTGATTAGATAGTCAACTGTGTATTTCTGTACTAATTTATTATCTCAGTGATGATGGAGATGGGAAAATGTATCGATCTGAGGCAAGGCACCCTGTTCCGAAAACGACGGAATCGTAATTTAAATCAGAAAACCGTCCCGATACCGCTGACTGGAGAATACATGTTGCAACTGTTATTGCTAAGATTGTAGGGCAGGCAGTCCCGACGAACACTGCGATGTAGTGGTTTCAATAATAACTCAATTAATCCATGCAAATAGTATACTGTTTACGGACACGATCAATCCTGGTGTGCAATGTTTCTGCTGTAGTTGACTGCAGCCTACTAACGTCTATAAGCCATAACCAAATTGAGTTACACCCTGTGATGAAATTTGCAGATATGATTTTTGTGGTTGGGGAAGCAAATGGAAACGGCAGGGAAGCAAAAATGTTATCTATTAACATCTCCAATATTTTATCACAGCTTTTTCTTTCACGTCGTACACTTTGATAGGTGTTTTGAGGTTTGCCACCTGAAGGGGAAAGTCATACAATACTTGTACCCGTCGGCCACATTACTTTTGCAAATCGAAACATATCTTAAGTGTAACTGTTTGTACTATGTCGTATTTTGGAGTTGTTAATGACGCTGATGAGAGGGAAAGCAAAAGCTGAAACCATGTGTGGCTACATAGGCCACTCAGAAACAGACCAGGGAACAGCACCGCTTAAAATTCCCATCTGACCAATAGATCACTCTTTATGTGACACTGCTGAAAAAATTATCATTTAATTGAATCAATTGGTACAAAGACCGTTGATAAGTTTTGGGTCACCACATCTGGGCCTCTTGACGGACAAACGCCGCCGGTGGAAACTCATACCACCATCACCATTCAAAACCACTTCCTGAGTCGAAAGCCACAGCACAAGCAAGCGTTAGCACTATCGTCTACGAATAATGGTGAATTTTGGAATCAAGCGTGAGTATTGACGTAAGATTTTGTTCAGCCCACCTTTAATTGACGGTAGCCACCACAGTTCGATATGATTTTCTACACATCTGTTTCTTAAGAGATTATATTGTACCAACAATCTCAGTCAGCCTCCATAGCTGAGTGGTGAGAGTAGATGGCTGCCTTGCAGAGGACCCAGGTTTGATTCCTTGTACTGCCAAGGACTTTTTCTTAATTGGAGGACTGATATGAGGTGCCTTCAGCCTCATGATATCAATTGACGAGCTACTTGACCGAGTATTTGCGGGTCACGGTCTCGAAAATCTACGCGGTGTGCTGTTCACATTCCTCTCCATGGACCATCTGCGTGACGTCTCTAAGCGGAGGATGACTCAGAGGCCAGTAAAAATCCTTTGGTCCCTTACAGCTTCGCGAGCAGCTCGGTTTTAGTAACCCCTCATCCTCGATTCCTACATAATTGCTCTCCCATGTATCAAAAAGCTCCGAACGTCTTACTAATTTCTTTCGGAAGTCTCTAAGTGCTTCCATTTTCACGCTGGATGAGTTTACTCTGTGTAATTTGAGCTCTGTCTTAAGAAAATGTAGTTTTTCATGCGTCTCATTGTTTATGACGCCGTAATCCTAGACTATAATTTGTGAAATGATGAAGTTTGCGCATTGATTATTAAAGGCGGCAGTCAAATGAAAATCGATCACCCGCCACAACGGCACTACAAAATGTTTCCATTCAAAACTAATCACCACACGCGTTAAAACATAAATTCGTGTTTTGCAGAAGGCGGTCGGGCGCTGACGGATCCACAACCACATTCATTCTTGCACTCCATCGTTCTACTAAAACCGATGACCACGCATATCTTTCTTCAGGTCACCGAAGACGTAAAAATCACGCGGCGAATGTTACGTGCCGTACGGAGGATGTTACAGTGTTTCCTAGGCAAATCGCTGAAGCGTAACCTTCCTCCGATTATCAGTGGTGGGGCTGATTCCGTCCGACAGCAGTCCTTGGCGTTTCGAAGACTATTATTTTCAGGAACTGCGACGCGCCATTTAGTCAAAGTGTCCAGGAATGCTGTCGAACGAAATCATCCTACTGCACGATAGGGCCGATCGGACGGAGGCTAGGCTTCAGCGATTACGGCCAGCCGTGTTGGACGAGCGGTTCTAGGCGCTTCAGTCCGGAACTGCGCTGCTGCTACGGTCGCAGATTCGAATCTCGCCTCAGGCATGGATGTGTGTGATGTCCTTAGGTTAGTTAGGTTTAAGTAGTTCTAAGTCTAGGGGACTGATGACCTCAGATGCTAAGTCCTATAACGCCCAAAGCCATTTGAACCATTTCTCAGCGATTAGGTTGGGAAACCCTGCAACATCGTAGAGCCTCGATCTTTCACCGTGTGACTTTCATATCCCTGGCAACCTGATGAAAGATATGCATCGACATTGGTTTCCATCGGACGAGGAACTGCAAGAGTGGATGTGGTTATGTATTCCTCAAAGTCCGGCTGCGTTCCACGGAACAAGAACTGATCGTCTCGTCTCCCAGTGGGGTAAATGCCCTTAAAGCGTGTGGTGATCACTTTTGAATGGAACTGGTCCATTACCCCGCTGTGGCGGGTTTCGGTTTTCATTTGACTGCCCGTCATGTATGTGGATACTGTTAGCAAAATGTGTTGCGAAGAGAATTAACAGTAAAGAAGTAATAAATTGTAACTTCATGACTGAGACTGAATTTTACCCGCCCGGTTAGCCTAGAGCGCTAATGCGCTGCTTCCTAGACTCGGGTAGGGACGCTAGCCCCGGATCGAATCCGCCCGGCGGATTACCGACGTCAGCCAGTGTGCCGGTCAGCCTTGATGTTGTTTGTAGGTGGTTTTCCACAACCCATAAGGTGGATTCCGGGCTGGTCCCCACGTTCCGCCCATGTTACATGACTCGCAGATATCTGAACACGTTCGCACTATTCCATGGATTACACTAGACGCAGACAGCTGCTGTACACTAAATCCGTCCCGGGGGGTAAGGGGTGGAGGCAGGAAGGTCATCCGGCCACCCCTTAAAATTAAAATTGCCAATGTGTCCTGACCATGCCGACCCTTCGAAACCGCGGGACAGGGTACCAGTAAAAGAAAGAAAGCCTGATGCTGAATTTTATTACACGAACAGCAAACGTAGTAAGTAGAAAATTTCTTCTTTTATTATTTTGTGGTGAGGAGCAGAGAGTGGCTTCAGCGACAAAAAGTTACGATAATGTTTGAGATTATGAGTAAAGTTTGTTGCAAGTCGTTAAGTGCTCCCACCATCAAATACTGAATTAATACAGTCTTGGTAATTTTCGTGCTGGAATTTACACTGCCTCAAGACGTATACACAGCTCCTTTAATACCTGCCTTACTGTGATAATGACAATGGTGATTATGGGTTTGAAGGGAACAAACTGCTTCTTTGATTCACAGCAAAATGACGTAAAAAATGAAATTAAAAAAGGAGTGTTGTCATCTCCGCGGTCTGTGACTATGTCATCGTCGTAGAAAGTGTGAAAGGCAGTAGCTTAAGCCAGATAGTTAAATTGACAGAAAACCCAGGCAGCTAAAATCAGCAGTTGGTCAGTAGTCACACCAAGAAGGATCGTCACAGTGAATTCAACTAAAGCCGGACTAGAAACTAAAATGAGGTGATAAAACGCAGGCTGTTCTCAGTAGAGAGCTAACTAGCTTCAACTGTTGTGTAAATAAAGTATGTATGTAAAAGTTTAAAAATGGAGAAAGTAGTCATTCTACCTGCAGCACAGCCGATCAGTTCCAGTCAATCCACCAGGAAGGAGGTATACGGCTGGTGTTGTATATAGTTCAGCCATGCCTAGACGGTCAATACCGTGGTTCGATCGCGTCCGGATTGTTACTTTGTGCCAGGAAGGGCTCTCAACTAGGCAAGTGTCCAGGCGTCTCGGAGTGAATAAAAGCGATGTTGTTCGGACATAGAGGAGATACGGAAGGACACGAACTGTCGATGACATGCCTCGCTCGGGCCGCCCAAGGGCTATTACTGCAGTGGATGACTGCTACCTATGGATTATGCCTCTGAGGAATCCTGACAGCAATGCCACCATGCTTTTTGTGCAGCCACAGGACGTCGTTTTGCGTCTCGAAGGGTGTGCAGTAGGCAGCTTGATGCGCAACTTCACTCCCGACGTACATGGCGAGGTCCATCATTGCAACCACGACACACATAGGCGCAACAACATACCGAATGGACCGCTAAGGATTGGCATCATATTCTCTTCACCGAAGAGTGTCGCATATGCCTTCAACCAGACAATCGTCGGAGATGTGTTTGGAGGCAACCCGGTTAGTCTGAACGTCTTAGGCACACTGTCCAGCAGGGTGGAGATTCCCCGCTGTTATGCGCATTATGTTGGGCCGACACGGGCCGCTGGTGGTCGTCGAAGGCGCCATAGTGGCTGTACGATACGTGAATGCTATCCTCCGACCGATAGTGCAACCATATCTGCAGCATATTGGTGTGGCATTCGCATTTATCGACGACAATTCGCGGCCCCATCGTGCATATCTTGTGAATGACTACCTTCAGGATAACGACATCGCTCGACTAAAGTGGCCAGCATGTTCTCCAGACATGAAGCCTATCGAAATGCCTGTGAAACATTGAAAAGGGCTGTTTGTGGACGAAGTCACCCCCCAACCACTCTGAGGGATCCACGCCGAACCGCCCTTTAGGAGTGGGACCAACAGTGCCTTGATGAACTTGTGGATAGTATGCCACGACGAATACAGGCATGCATCAATGCAAGAGGACGTGCTACTGGGTATTAAAGGTAGCGTTGTGGCAGTCTGGTCCATCACCTCTGAAGGTCTCGATGTATGGTGGTACAACATGCAATGTGTGGATTTCACGAGCAATAAAAAGGGTGGAAATGATGTTTATTTTGATCTCTATTCCTACTTTCTGTACAGGTCACGGGACTCGCGGAACCGAGGTGATGCAAAACTTTTTTGATGTGTGTAGTATATAGAAAATCACAATGTCCAACTTACGGGAATATTTCTGGAAAACACGTTCTTAATAGAAGCCTCACGTATGATTTATATTATGACGTCATACACGCGGTTAAGTAAAGCAGGAATGTTACATCACTGGTAATACTTGGTACCACTAAACATATGAAACAGTGCAGTATACTTTTACATAGCTAAACACGGTTTCGTTCCCGCAATCTGTTAACTTAAGTGCCCGTATTAAATGCCTTGTACATTCAATTTGTTTTGCATTGTAAAGGGATTTCCTTTTGTAGTCTTTGCTGTTTAAATACGTTTCCCTTGTTAACATTCTGTATCTATATCGGTAACATCTCTGAAAATCAAGCATCATTTTATCCTTGTCTGCGACATTCATTTTCCTTCTGAGCATGGGCTATGAAATTGATAACTGATTTGTACTAACATAGATTATAGTTTCAGAACATCACACAAGTACTAACTCTCTTTGATACCAGTGCTATTGACAAATTCTGCTAGGGCACTATGGAGAATTTATTTAACATTAACACAGTAACACACGGAAACAATTTCGTATTGTGGAAACACTACATGTCTTCTATTACTACAGGTTTTTTCGTCTTAAGCTTACTGCACTTAAATAAAGAAAATTTTACTCCAGACGCGTTTCGCCTGTATTTACAAAGTATCTTCTGTCGCCATTCTGGAAATATGGAGACATATGTTTTCACATTTTGGTTTTTCTACAGTAAATAGTTTTTCCTTATGAAATGGGTTTGAAACTTACTTACAGTGTTTCTATCTCTTATTTACATATTCTGCGAGCCACTGCTTTTTCTTTCTTTCTTAGCGCATGCTGAGGTCGAATGTAACTTCGTTGTGTATATACACTACGAAGTTTTTTGGCTTTTTTGCACTTTATCCTACACTGGATTGGTATTATTTGCCATGCCCTTAGTTTAGAAACAGAACTGCAGTTACATGTGTGGTTTTCAGAATATGTGAACAGGCAGTATAAACACGGTAAGTAAATCTCACGCCAATCTGATACAGAAATACCTTTTCAGTCTACAACAAACAAAACGTACAAACATGTGTAAACATATTTACAGAATAACCACAGAAGGTCCTTTGTAAATAAATGCGAAACTCTTCTGTGGTAAAATTCAATGTAATTAATTGCTGTAAGCTTTAGATGGAAAAGAAGATAGTCATTCAACATTTTTATGTCTTGTTGACTAGATAACAAGCTGCATGAAAATTTCCACCATTCGAAAAAGCCGAAAATTTTTAGCATTGAGTGAAATGTACCATAAAAGCTTACACTAAAAATGACATTTCGTTGTTGTTCTTGATACTTCAACGAGAATCTCTCCTGTAATCTGGAACAAGGGTTTCAAGCGCTGAAATAAAAATTTGGCACCTTCTGAGGGTAACCGGAGAGCGGCGTTGACCCATTATTCTGCAATACCTTTCTTTAAGTCCACTTTTCCTTATTGCTATTACGTCTCCGTCAAAACCCTCACACTCCACAAAATACCAAGCGATTTGCATCACGTACGAGGCCTATTTCATGCGACAGAGTAGAGAACTGTTTGATAACCGCAGTAAGTATCTGTTGCGCAGAACATATACTTATGGCAGTGTAAACAACTGTAACGGCGACTCAATTACGTGAGCAGGAAACTTCCTCTGAAAGTTCTGAAAATTTCACACATTGAAAGAGCGTATGTTCTTCCGTTTGCGCTTTCATTTAGAGAAACTAGTGCTGCCAATCCCCAGCTTCCGCGGCGAGACCACAGCACTGCTCCTTGTAGAGGTTAACCATACAGACGCAAACGCACCTTCACTACTACTTTTATTTAGCATCACCAGAATGTGAACTCATGGACAGAGCAAAACCGGATATTATTCATTAAAGATTGGATAACAGGTTGCTTGGGCGTCAAGGAGTGTTCTTATTGGGCTCTCGACTTGATGCACAGTTTACAAATGGTTAAAATGGCTCTGAGCACTATGGGATTAAACATCTGAGAGTCCCCTAGAACTTAGAACTACTTAAACCAAACTAACCTAAGGACAACACACACATCCATGCACGAGGCAGGATTCGAATCTGCGACCGTAGCAGTCGCACGGTTCCAGACTGAAGCGCCTAGAACCACTCGGCCACAACGGCCGGCGTTGCACTGTTTTAATTTGTTCCATATACTCAACAAAATTTACAATCCCTGTGGGAGTAGAAAACTGCCCACCTCTATGTTGGTTAGAGCGCTACGGGCTCTTGTACAGCCTGAGAACATGCACATTCACCCACTTATACACTGAAACGCCAAAGAAACTGGTATAGGCATGCGTATTCAAACACAAAGGTATGTAAACAGCCAGAATACGGCGCTGCGGTTGGCTACGCTTATATAAGACAACAACTGGCAGGCGCAGTTATTAGTTCGTTACTGCTGCTACAACGGCAGCTTATCAAGATTTAAGTGATTTTGAACGTGGTGTTATAGTCGGCGCACGAACTATGGGGCACAGCACCTCCGAGGTAGCGATGAAGTGGGGACTTCCCGTACGACAAGTTAATGGGTGTACCGTTAATATCAGGAATCCGGTAAAACATAGCTTTGGCCGGTAAAAGATCCTGCAAGAAAGGGAACAAGGGCAAATGAAGAGAATCGTTCAGCGTAACAAAAGTGGAACCCTTCCGCAAATCGCTGCAGATCTCAGTGATGGGCCATGAACATGTCAACTTGCGAGCCATCCAAAGAAACATCATCGATAGGGGGATTTTTAGCCGAAGGCCCACGCATGTAACCTTGATGACTGCAGGACAAAAGCCTTACCAGTCGCCTAGGCTCGTCAACACCGAATCGGACTGTTGATGACCGGAAACATGATGCTTGGTCAGACGAGTCTCGTTTGAACTCTTACCGAGAGGATGGACGTATATGGGTATGGAGACAACCTCATGAATCCATGGACCCTGCATGTCAGCAGGGGACTGTCTCGGATGTTATTTGTTTTTTTTTTTTTATTTTCTTCTCTGTTCCATCTTCGAAATCATTTCCTATGTAACCCACGGCTTTTTCTCCCTGTTCCCGTTTACATATCCTAAACTTTTCTGCTCTGCTTTCTTGTTTCCAGTACACATTGACACTGTCAGAGGGTTACTTGTCTCGCAATATGTTCGTGGGTTTGAAGGATAGTGTTTCCGTATTTCTTTCTCTACCGAATCTTATCTGCTGGTGGACTACGTGTGCCAGGAGAGCAGCTAAGCTAAACTAACCTCCACCAGAACAGGTCATGAAGGTCCAACGGTACCGACCGGGCATCGTGTCATCCTCAGCCCGCAGGCGTCACTGGATGCGAGTATGTGGATATGGTCATCACAACGCTCTCTCAATTTACGAGACAGAAGCCGCTACTTCTCAATCAAGTACCTCGTCAGTTTGCCTCACAAGGGCTGAGGGCACCCCACTTGCGAACAACGGTCATCCATGCAAGAACAGAGTAGCTAGTACTCTTCAAATACTTAAGTTTGCTAGCATTGCGTGGTTGATAAACGGAGGGTCCAGCAGGTTTGCTTCGTCCCTGAAGTTCGGTTACGAGTTCTGTCGAATAGGTAGCTTTGTGTGGCTGATTACTGCCGATCTGAGGGTATAAATCTCGGCGTTGCGTGGTCTGTTCCGCATGCCTAGTTACTTTATTCATATCAGTTGCAGGATGTAAAAGCCTTCCGGTAATTAGATCATCATGCCAGTGTACAGTAGAGGCAGTGAAGTATGGTGAAGACGCGCATTTCACCGTTTGCATTTACGAATGGGGAAAAAAGCGAGACCTATGGTTTGTTGCAAAATGAACCAGTAACTGCCTCACCGCCGATACGTAAAGGAATCAAACTTCCATGTATTAAACATCCTGTTTGCCGTATGTTAGAATTCGGTGAGTGCTCGTCGTTATCAAACGCAGTATGTCTATAGTAATTTTTGCTGCGTTTGATGAATAGATTGTTTCTCTTGCATATCGGTGTTTATGAAGTCGTTATATCCTGAACTGTGCACACATATTCAGTGGTCTATTTGCAAACCGTCTCCAAAATGTAATGCGATTCGAGTTAGTAGTAAAGATGTAAGAATTTAAAACTTCATATTTGATGCAGAAGTTTAACTATACGATGAGCAAAAATGTAGTAAGCAGCGACAGTTTCTTCTGTCCATTACTTTTTACGGATATCAGCGTGAAAAATTTCGAAAAGATTCAAACCTATGTGTAAAGTCCATTGGAAGTAACTAAGTGCCCTCCATCTCAAATATTGGATGAACATAATCTAGGTAATCTGTGCGCTATAATTTACATTGCCTCAAGATATACGGGTTGTTCAGACATCATTCTTTCAAATGAATACAGGAGGTACAGAACATGAAAACAAATAAAATTATAAAGAATGTAGCACTATCATGATAGAAACCTGCCAAGGACAGTACTTCGACTTACGGCATGTATCGGTTAGAAAAATGCATCGATGATGACTGATATCAGTCGAAACCGATTTGAAACAAGATAAATAAGTAATGTTTCAGCGACTGGTTGCTACATTCTTTATAATTAGCACATTATTTGTTTTGATGTTCTGTACCTCCTGTATTTATTTGAAAGAATGTCGGAACAACCCGTATACCTTGAGGCAATGTAAATTATAGCGCGCAGATTACCTAGATTATGTTCATCCAATATTTGAGATGGAGGGCACTTAGTTACTCCAATGGACTTTACACATAGATTTGAATCTTTTCGAAATTTTTCACGCTGATATCCGTAAAAAGTAATGGACAGAAGAAAATGTCACCGCTTACTACATTTTTGCTCATCATATAGTTAAACGTCTGCATCAAATATGAAGATTTAAATTCTTACATTTTTACTACAGGGAGTGTTCGAATGCGCGACGGTTGATTGTTACGTTCGTTCGAACATACCTGGCATATCCGCAATGATACCAGCAGCAAGGATAGTTCTAGTGAAGAGGTGCGCTTCTCTTTCGACAAGGTTTCATATCCAGCTGCTTTATATGGCTCCAGAGAAACAAATCCAGCACATGCGTTAGAACTACCCTTCCTACTGGTATCATTGCGGATATGCCAGGTATCTTCGAACGAAAGTAACAATTAATCGTCTCGCATTCGAACACTTCCTGTGAATACCACTGCTGTAATTAGCATGCTAAACTATATTTTGTGTAAATCGTCCTTAGCACCATAAATTGCCATCAGAGACAATATGTACCATACCTAAATATAGAGTGACAATTATTGAACTATGTGAAATAAAATCGTCATAACTTCTGAACGGTTTGGGATAGGAAGCTCGATCTGCATGGTTCACCGCGAAGCACTATATGGTTTGGTTTAGCGACGAAGCCCACTTTCATTTGAATGTCTTTTCTGTAAGCAAAATTGGCGCATTTGGGGGATTGAGGATCAGCATTTCGCAATCGAGAAGTCTCTTTAGTCTCAATGGGTGATTGTGAAGTGTGCAATCTCCAGTGCGACATTCCTTGATGACAGCGTGACTACCGAACGGTACGTGAAGTTTATGCAAGATGATTTCAGGCGCATTATCCAAAGTGACCTGATTCCGACAATATGTGGTTCATGAAAGATGGAGCTCGATCCCATCGAAGCAGTAGTGCATTTGACGTCCCGGAGGAGCACTTTGGGGACCGCGTTCTGGATCTGGGCTAACCAGAGGCCACTGGCATGGTCCTCGATCGGCCGCCACATTCTCCGGATCTGAACACATGTAACTCCTTTCTGTGAGGCTATATTAAAGACAAGGTGTACAGCAGTAACCCCAAAAACAACTGATGAGCTGAAAACGGCCATTCAAGAGGCCATCGACGGCATCGATTTTCCGACACTTCAGCGGTTAATGCAGAATTTCGCTATTTGTCTCTTCACATCATCACCACGATGGCAGGCTTATAGAACATGTCAAAAACCTAAATCCGAATATCTATAGCGACGTTTCCACGTTGAAGAAAGTGTGTGCACGCCGTTGTTTGTAACTAATTTACGTTTCCTTTCATATACTCGTAATTCAATAATTGTCACCCTGTATGTTTCTTTTGATGTTTTCTCTCTCGTAAACTACAATAATTGGAACGAATTGTTTCGGAATACCCTGTGTAAACACAGTTTCTAATATTAATACTTGTCTTATTATATTAAATCTTTAACGTAAGCATATACGTCTTAATGTGAGTATTACAGGGTGATTCAAAAAGAATACCACAACTTTAGGAATTTAAAACTCTGCAACGACAAAAGGCAGAGCTAAGCACTATCTGTCGGCGAATTAAAGGAGCTATAAAGTTTCATTTAGTTGACTAGGCGTCAGCGCCAGTTGATGCTAAGATGGCGACCGCTCAACAGAAAGCTTTTTGTGTTATTGAGTACGGCAGAAGTGAATCGACGACAGTTGTTCAGCGTGCATTTCGAACGAAGTATGGTGTTAAACCTCCTGATAGGTGGTGTATTAAACGTTGGTATTTCAGCCAATAAAGTTTTTGGTCCCTTTTTCTTCGAAGGTGCTACTGTAACTGGACTACAGTATCTGGAGATGTTAGAGAATTGGCTGTTCCCTCAGCTCGAACAAGAAGCACAACAATTCATATTTCAGCAGGATGGAGCGCCACCATATTGGCACTTATCTGTCCGTAAGTACCTGAACGTCAACTACCCGAGGCGATGGATCGGCCGCCAGGCAGCCCGTGACAGAGCACTTCATCACTGGCCTCCAAGAAGCCCTGATCTTACCCCCTGCGATTTTTTCTTATGGGGGTATGTTAAGGATATGGTGTTTCGGCCACCCCTCCCAGCCACCATTGATGATTTGAAACGAGAAATAACAGCAGCTATCCAAAATGTTACACCTGATATGCTACAGAGAGTGTGGAACGAGTTGGAGTATCGGGTTGATATTGCTCGAGTGTCTGGAGGGGGCCATACTGAACATCTCTGAACTTGTTTTTGAGTGAAAAAAAACCTTTTTAAATACTCTTTGTAATGATGTATAACAGAAGGTTATATTATGTTTCTTTCATTAAATACACATTTTTAAAGTTGTGGTATTCTTTTTGAATCACCCTGTATAACTGTATTTTATATTTTTAAATTTTGTCAATAAATATGTGAAATAATACTCTAAACTTTGTTGCCCCTGGAAGCAGTTAGATAGGCAAGAGGCAAAAGGATGCCCATGTGACCTTTCTAGCCATTTGTTAATATAAATGCATGGTCAAGAATACTGTGATTAACACCTTACCGGAAAAAAGGAACAGCCGCTCTTTACTACCAATTACTGCTTCATAAATTACCTCCACTGTAGGGGAACGTTACCATACTAGAACGACAATGGATGTGGTTTTAATTGGTTGAGGAGTCCAGTAATATTGTTTCCCCGTTCGTCTGCCCATAATCCCTCAGATTTCTGGTTTACGAGACTCTTAAAGTTGTTGGTGTAGTTTACACTGACGGAGACGAGCACAGTACAAGAATGTGTGGTGATACATGTAACGAAATCAGGGGACGGACAGGTGGTATCGCATGAGTTTGTCATTCTTTGAGGAGGATGTAAGAAGTAAGTGAAAGGGTGTTAGCCACACTGATCGTGTAGAATAACAGATACATGTCTGTCTTCAAACCGAATGGCTAATATTTCAGCAAGTACTTGTCTCTGAAAACTTGTTTTAACGTCTTTTCTTTTTTTTCTGCGAGGGTCGTTAAATAAATAACGCAACACATTTACTTTCCCGTCATTGTCGGTTGGAAAATGCGGACTTTGTTGTGGAACATCGTTAATAATTTCGCTTCAGCCACTATAATTTCCAGAAATTTCGATAGGTGCGTCGCTGTACAGGTAGCCTTCAAAATGCTGACCAGCCTGTAATGGAGTGCGTTGCAACCGGGAAGCTATCATTGAGTTTCTGTTAGCGGAAAACCAGAGGGTCACTTATATGAGGGTTGTCCAGAAAGTATGTTCCGATCGGTCGCGAAATGGAAACCACTAGGTAAATCCGGTAAAGCTTTGCACAAATGTGTTGGGAAGTGTCTCTAGTATTCCCGTCGATCGTGTCGCATCGCTCTTTTCTGTTTTGAGTGAACAGTGAGCACGTAAAGATGCGTGGGGAATAGTGTCTCCTGCCAAGTATGAGGGCCTGGTTAGAGATTTCGCCTGTGTCATGCAGCCCACATAACACAACTGTGGAGCAGTTCCTTCTTCATGCCATTCTCGGCACACTGCACGGACAATGAAGACGCTCCTGCAGCGTTTCTGATGAGTAAGTGTTTGATCACACACAGTACAGTCCATAATTGGCTCCCCCTGAGTCTCATCTTTGCTCACAAGAACCGCTGACTACGAAGACAAAATTTTTCCACAGACAACGATCCGCAGACCAGTGCAGATAACTGGCCGAAAGCACAGGCGGTGCTTTCTATGACGAGGATATTGGAAAGTTGATACAATACTACGAGAACACTCGAAGTTGGAGCGGCGACTCTGTAGAGAAATAGGTGGAAGGCGTACCTAACTGTTGCAAATAAAATGTTTCTTGTTTTCCCTGTGGTTTACATTTTGCAACCGATCGGAACTTACTTTGTGGACAACCCTCGTACTCATAGGCGCTTGGAGAATGTCTACGGAGACCTGGCAGTGAACAAAATCAGGGTGAGGTTTTGGGCGAGGTGTCTGTCATCCTCGCAACAAGGTTGCGTAAACCTGTCCGATCTCCTGTGGGCAGGATGGCCGCACACAGCTGTGGCTCCTGCAACGTGGAAACGTGCGGATGCGCTCATTCGAGGTGACCGACTGATCACAATCAAACACCTCGCTGCTCAAATAGACGTCTGTCTGTAGTGCTCACACACTCGTCCTCCATTTGAGGTATTCTAGTCGCTTAACAGAGGACCATAAAGAGCAACGATGGATCGACTCTGGGCAACTACCTGCAGGCTATGAGGCCGATCGTGACAATTTTTTGCCACAGGCGATGAAGCATAGGTTCATCACTTCGAACAGAAAACGAAACGGCAATACAATGTGTGGTGACACACGACCTTTCCGCCGAAGTAAAAGTTCAAAGGCCGAACCTTAGCCGGCAAAGTCATGGCGACGGTCGTCTGAGACTCTGAAGGGGCTATTCTGTTTGATCCTTAAGGCGCAATGACAACTGTGTTGTGCTACGCTAAGGAAAATGAAGAAGCTTCAGTGTTTTCGTAGCTAAAAAGTCGCAAACGAACTTCTTCTCCATGACAAACTAAGGCCTCCCACAAGTCTGCACACCCAAGAGAAGCTCCCAGAACTTTATTGGACTGCTCTTACGGCCTCGATCTCGCATCTTCTGAATTCCATCTATCTGGGCAAACAAAGGATGAATTCTGCGGTAAGCAGTACGTGAATGATGGGGAGGTTACTGATGGACAAAGACGTTGGCTCCGACGTCGACCAGTAGAGATACCATGCGGGCAAATAGATCCTCCCAGGAAGTTTTCATAAGGCCATCGCACTGAACGGAGACTATGTAAAAATATTAGTTTTTGTGGCGAAAAGAGTAAGGAATAATATTGAATCCCGAATAAAGCCATCCTGCTTTAACAAAAATGTGTGTTGCATTACTTACTGAACACTGTTCGTATTATCTCCTGCAAGAACACAAGTCACTGGGGATTTTAACCTTCATACATCAGATGTTCATTTGCTGTGTGCTCAGAACTAGGCAGAGATGAACATGAATCTTCTTTATACGAGTACATATCGCACACACTTGATCTACTGAGCAATGGCCGGCTAGCGTTCATGCTGTTTGTTCTTTGGCATTTTGTCGCAATCTAGTGGCGTCTTATTTCCCCCTGAGTTACTGCCATTATGAGTTGCTGACTTTCCTCCGTCAGTGGCAGCAGCAGCGCTTATCGATACTAGTACTGCTGTTCCATCTTTGGTGTGACCCATATATTTCCGTGTGGTGGTGTGTGTGTCTGTCGGTCAGTTGTGTCAGAGCAACGAGGAAGTCTCCGTGGTGCGATATCAGGCGGGGACCGCTGGCGGCGTGCTTGACCGTTCGGATTGTGAGGTGCTAGCTGCGAGAACTACAAAATTCATTGCCCACCGAACCTGGGTACTGAAGCTGAGTGATCAGTTAACCAATTATGAAACCTCAGCTGGTGTGACATCTCTTCGTTCATTGCCGGTTGTTGCTACCTGGGCTGTTCTGGATAGCTGCAACATATGGCGTGTGGGAGTCGATGAAATTTTGCAGCCCTCTTCCTGTGTGGTCTTTAACTATTAAATTGGTTGTTACTTATCAGTGAAGTGCACCAGCGGTATTTTCTGCCTTGTAGCCGTTAACGCCCCAGTTACCTGCCTGGTCGTTAGCGTAGTTTTCCGGCAGTGTGTTTTTCCTCGCCGCGTTGATGCTGTCCAGCACGGCGTGTAGTTCGGCAGCCTTTTAGTTGTTTGTTCACATTTTTTTCTTAAGAGTTGTTATTGTGCGCTGGCTGTTTTTAGACGCCAATTTTGAAGACGTAGTGTGGCTCGTATATTCGTCCTCGGCTGATATTTTCCGTTGTCGTATCGTTGGTCGGGCGCAAGGGAATAGATTAGGTTGTTGGTCGGTCCCTTAGCCGTCGTTGTGTCGGGTTGCCATCCGATTATTTAACCTTACTCATGGCTGCCTGTCTCACCACCTCAGGCCAACCCTTGGAACACTTCTGACCACCGCTGTTCTGTTGATTTTAGATTGTGATTTTCATTTAAGTCTGATGTACTGTGCGAGGCCTTTCGCCGTCTATTAATTTAGTTTGTTTTGATTTTAAGATAATGCCTTGAGCCGACTTAAATTAAAGTTTGAAGATAGATTTGTTTAACAAGTAAAATTTCGAAAGTTCGTTCTATCTGAAATTATTGTTATCCACGTCCTAAGCCCTAAGTTGTTCAATGTCTTGTGTGTGGTCTTCAGACGAGTATTTACGTGAAATATTTTTTTCTAAGTATGGCCTTCACTGCGTGTATTCTTTGAAGCATATTTTATAACTTGTGTTCAGGCCTTCAGACGTTCTTGTTTTAGGTGTGGTTTTGGGCCTTCAAACCCAGGAGGTATCGCAAGTTTTCTTAACTAGGCCTTCAGCCGTATTGTTTTAATTTGATCCTTTTAAGGCAATTTGTAATTAAGTGGTTCTTAGGAAAATAAAAGTTTGTGTCTTTTGTGCAACTAACATTAACTGATTACAGCCCCCTCCACAACCATAACCTGATCCGCTCTGTCCTGCGAAGCCAGATTTCAACTATTTCATGAAATAATGTAAGGGTTAGTGCAGGAATGCTAACGAGGTACATACCTATGCTGCCAGCATTCTTCATCCGTCCTTCAACTCTTACTATACCTACATATGCTGCCAGCATTCTTCATCCGTCCTTCAACTCTTACTATACCTACATATGCTGCCAGCATTCTTCATCCGTCCTTCAACTCTTACTATACCTACATATGCTGCCAGCATTCTTCATCCGTCCTTCAACTCTTACTATACCTACATATGCTGCCAGCACTCTTCATCCGTCCTTTAACTCTTACTCTTTTAGATCATAACTAGCTGCCTCCATAGGCGGCAGAAGCTTTGAAGGTCTCCATCGCGCGGTGATATTTTCACCACAGTATATTACCGTATCAGATGTGGAGTATGGCATTCTGTTTACACAGGGAAAGTAACGAGTTTTTAACCGAAGCTGAAAAATCTCGCTGTAAACTCTGTCAGAGAGAAGGCACTGCCGTAAGTAAAGTGCCTTGATATTTCATTCTGAGAAAAGCTGTGTGTAACGCGCCACATTTCGCGGTCATTTCACTCATCGGGACTCGTGCGTGAGAGACAAATACGGTGCTAAGGAACAAATGTTTCCATATTTGGTCAACGGTTTGGTGTTGTGATATACGTTTGAAAATTTCCACCTGGGAAATCTTTTAAGTCTTTAAGTGAGTGTAGTTTCCGAGAATCTTCGCTGACGGATATTCGTGAAGTACCGCGAAGCCACTTCAGACCAGATGAAACTTGCATCTTAGTTGCTGTCCACCAGTCATCAATCTGATAAAGTTACAGGGGATCTTTTATTTAGTACAAAACTCTTCAATCCGTGAATTTTTTTGCATATTTACTAACTGAAGAAATTTCGCAACACGAACAAATAATTAATGTACACTAATCAAGTTTCGGGAAAGCATTTATCTAGGTTATTGACATTGCAAGATCACAGATTATTGTTAGGGGGAGATAAGCCATTGCAAATGTGAAATGCTCGTATATTAGTATCCGGTGTAACCGCAAAGCTGCTGATTGCAAGGATGCAAAGGTACATGCATTGTGTTGTGCAGATGCCGGATTTCAGTTTGTGGGATGGAGTTACATGCAGGTTGCACTTGGTTGGTCAGGACAGGGAAGCTTAATGCTATTCGTGGATGAAGCTGGAGTTGTCGGCCGATGATATTCCGTATGCGCTCGATTGGAGACAGACCTAGTGATCGAGCAGTCCAAGGCAACATCATGTCAACAGTCTGCAGAGCAAATTGGATTACAACAGCGGTATGAGGGCAACGTTATCCTGTTGAGAAGAAAAGGAGTTGCTATCAGCAAACTCATATTTGTATGATTTAAAATATCTGAAAAATTATGACTGAATTGACCTTAAAATGCCGATAAAATAATGTAAACACCATATAAAACATAACATAAAATGAGATACGAGGGTTGTCCAGAAAGTAAGTTCCAATCGGTCGCTAAATGGAAACCACAGTGAAAATCAGAAACATTTTATTTGCAAGAGTTAGCTACGCTTTGCAGATAAATCTCTACATATTCGTCACTCCGACTTAGACATTTGTCGGAGCGTTATACCAAATTCCCAACACCATCGTCATAGAAGGCAGCCGCCTATGCTTTCTGATAATTCACTACTCTGGTCTATAGCGTGTAGCCTGCGCCCAAGCGTTGTCTTCGTATTCAGCGTTTCATGTGAACAGAGATGATACCCAGGACGAGGCAATTAGGTCTGTGTTGTGGGTGATCGAATACTTCCCATCGAAAGACAGCAGGATCGTCTTCACTGCCCTGCAGAGTGCGGCTGAGAACTGGCATGAAGAAGGAAGTGCGTGGCAGTTGTGTTAGGTGGGCTGCATTCATTAAGGCGAAGCCTCTAAGCGGGCCCTCCTACTAGGCGGGAGACATCGTTGTTCTAGGCACCTTTACTAGCTCACAGTGAGCTCACAACTGAAAAGAGCGTCTTGATGCGATCAATGGTCATACTAGACACACTCCCCCATATGTCCGTGCAAAGCTTCCTCGGGTGTTCACTGTGGTGTACATTTCGCGACCGATCGGAACTTACTTTCTGGACAGCTCTCGTATAAAATGAACTAGAGTATGCAAAAACTCTGTAGGAAATCAGAACTGAAATTACAAAAATTATAATTAATTTACAATTCCAATGTTTTTTATTAAGAAATCTGAATTAAGAATGGTAATTATTGGAATAATCAAAATGCTATAAAAGTGTATGACAGCATGCAGCGTTTTCGGAGATGCGAGAATGTCTGTCGTCGGACACGTGCTTGCGGTCAGAAAATCTTTCAACATTTGCCGAAACATCTGCAGCATGCATTTTGATGTTTTCCCTTTCTTTCGAAAACAGTCTAAAAAGTAGACACACGATAATTGTATTTCATCAATGGACATTTTCTTGGTATAATATCGGTATTTCTGTTTCAATATCCATACCTGGTGTAAGTTAACAACAGTAAGTAACAGGCCAATAATAATAACGGGATGAACCATCGTAATGTATTTCTATCATGAACGAATAAATTCTTAAATAAAATTGTTACTGTTTTCCTAGAGGCACAACTATTTTCATTCTTGGCGTCATCAATAGAGTGTATTATTGTGTCATAAATGAACGTTAAATAAAAAGAAGTAGAAATAGAAGTCTTAAATAGATACCATCCTCGAAAATGTAAGTACAGGATGGTACCTCTACGACGAAAATAACAGAATTAATACTGGAAATACACTGAATTCTACTGTATGGTTGCCCGTGACCACAAAAATAAAGCAACGTATATACTCTTCACATTACTTTTCAAAAACATTTCTTTTATTAAGGCGAGCATCTATCATCTTGGGAAGTGTATTCACACTTGCAAACATGGACAACTATCAGCTGTATAATGGAAGGATGACAATGAAACCGTGCTGCGAACCCGGATTTCCCACTTATCGCAAGCTGTTGCCTTACCAGCTGGCTATCCGATCACAGGTCACGGCCAGAACCAAGCTTCCACAAGTCATCAACCATGTGACAACTATCCGCACCCGCATATTCTGTTGTATCCTGCCGACTCTTCAAATATGGGGTGTCTATGAAACCTGCTTTCTCTGATCACTAGGCAACAATTCAAGAAAATATCATTAATGAATTTCATTTACAGCAGATAAATGACAATACTTAACTTGGAGAAATTTACAATGATGTGTCGCAAGCAAAGGGTGACATGCAACATAAGCAATCTCTTAAATATATACAGTTCGTAATACAATTAACTGAATTTTAGTCGTAGTGGATGTTGTTGAACTCTGTGATTGTTCCTTTATAGGGTGTAGAAAATTTTCAGCTGTCAGTCAGAATAAAAGATTACTTATTCATCAAGCAATCGGCGTGCCTTTCCACTTACAGTTGTTCCACTTCTATCTGTTTAGTCACCACCAAATAATTTTTTTTGTATTTTTACTTTGATATCCAGCAATATAAAAATTTACATGAATGTATACCCATGAAGATGGGCACAAGTCCGAAACAGGTCGTTTGACGACCTTTTATTGTGACTTATAGCGGAATTTTTTCTGCATCCTATAAGTAATAAATTCCTAAGTCGCTGCTATACAAGTGCCTAATCTTGATGCTGCTGTAGACGTCGGCGAATTGACTAGTCTTCAACTGGCCGCATCCAGGCGGGAAAGGCGCTTATGTTCTATCCCCAAAAGGCCGCTACTGTGGCGTTGTCGTCCTGGAGAGGGATCGGCAGCGTGCTATTGACTGACGTCTTCTTCACGACCCCCTCTGCTCTATCGTTCCCGCCTGGCGTGCCGGTGCTTGCCTTTACGCCGAAACACATTCATTATGTGTCTTCCCGTACAACAGACACATTGAGAGTCGCTTGCCCGGTGTCAGTAGATAAATAGAATATCGCAATGCCTGTGTTGTTATACTGCTGAAAAAGAAGTTTTAAATTTACATGGACTATAATAATTATTGATGAGTTTAGCTGTTTACATCTTTCGACTTCAGCTTCTGAATAAAAATATGTTTTATCCTCACTGCAATTGGGGCATATTCCCAGTCGGTGTTCTTTGAGTGGATGGCTGTGGTATAACACTCATGTTCGGTTTCTTGGTAAGTAACAATTCCTTGATGTCTCAATTAGTCTTCAACTGATTACCCTGCGTCTAAATCATCACTTCCTCTTAGATCATTGAGAACAGTATCTTCTTCAGCCCCCTTAGCTGTGTGGTCAGCACGTCATGCAGCGGGCTAGAGTTCGATTTCCGTCCGGCTCGGAGATTTTCTCCGCTCAGAGACTGGGTATTGTGTTGTTCCCAACATTTCATCATCAACAGGATAGGGGCCCAGTATGGCGTCAACTGAAAAGATTTGCAACCGGGTGGCCGATCTTTCCCAAATGGACACTCCCGGCCATCAATGCCATACGATCATTTCATTTCGCTTTAGTGTCTTGTTGGGAGGACGACGGTTCAAACTCACATCTGGGCATCCTGATTTAGGTTTCCAGAGATTTCCCTAAATCACTTCAGGCAGATGCAGGGATGGTTGAGTTGAAAGGGCATGACCGACTTCCTTCCCCATCCTCCCCTAATCCGATGGGACTGATGACCGCGCTCTTTGGTCCCACCCCCAAATCAACCAACCAATTTAGGATTTCCTTCACTACTTGCCACTTCACTTAACTCTGTATCAGTTGGATCGGTATCACTAGCTGCTAATTGTTCAACTATATCTCTTTCAAGGTCTTTTTGAGGTATCTGACAATGCCTTTGTATCGCTGTTTGAACTGGAACAATTCCGATAAGAACTTGTAATGTCAAAAATGCTGTAGGGTTGTGTACAACATAATTCTAACAATATTCATGAGTGATGCACCAAAACACTTAGAGTAACTTGGCAACATCACAGTTCTCTCAATAGTGAAGGAACACGGAGCTAAAGTGAGAGATAGGAACTTAAAGCTAGGTCGCCTGCTACCTCACAATGTAGGTCCAAGGTTAAACACAGTGTAGTACCAAGATTAAATTTACATTTACATAGCCAGAATAGTCGGTATTTTAGTCCTTGTGAACAATCTGTAGTTCATAACGAAAGAAGATTGTTGAGACCAACGAACGCCGGTCATTACTAATAATCTATACAAAAAATTAAATGAAACTGCTGGTCATCTGACATGTAGAAGGCCTCACAAATGGACAACAGATTCGACTCATATTTGACTGGTCGCTTGTATACAACTTCAAACGAAAGTTTTAAATTCTTTTCGGACCTGGAGCATTGAAGATGTCTTGCAAGGACATTACAGGTACAGTAAGTCAAAGCACTCCTATACTTATGGCTTGTTATTAAAATGTTATTTTGTAGTGATATAACCTTAAAATGGTTCAAATGGCTCTGAGCACAATGGGACTTAACTTCTGAGGTCATCAGTACCCTAGAACTTAGAACAACTTAAACCTAACTAACCTAAGGACATCACACACATCCATGCCCGAGGCAGGATTTGAACCTGCGACCGTAGCGGTCACGCGGTTCCAGACTGTAGCGCCTAGAAATGCTCGGCCACTCCGGCCGGCGATATAACCTTATTTCGGCTCCATGGCTATTGTCAAGCTATCTGAAAACATATTGAGTTGTTAGTGCATCTGTCTAAGTCTATTCGTAACTAATAACAATGTTATACCTGTTGAAGTATTTACTTCCATAATACATTGTTAACGCTGTCGCCGTTTAGTTATATAACTGCATATCGTAGGTGTAGCGCAGACTGAGTTCTTTTTCGCTAGATATGTATCGTCTCAGCAATGGAATTTATTGATTAACATTCTGCACTAAGACCTATTTAACATATCTGTAAGTATGACAGCTTGAGATAAAAACTGGGACAACGATGTTATAGGTGTACGTAGTTGACTTAATCATCTATGTAGTTGTGCATGTGTTTTGTATGTGGTAGTAAACTCTTTTGTAATGTACCCTGGCGTTTTCTTTGCCTATATATTTATTTTACACATTATCATGTTCTACAATTTCAACAATAAAGTATAATTTTTATATTTTAAGTAATTTCCTCGGTAAGAATTTTATGTGGAAATTAACGTATGTGTGAGAAGATTTCTATTTCTTCCAAAACATGCATCATCGTGCATATTGTTGTTAAGTTCAGAATTTGCATCGCATTGGATCTGGTTTACATTGTGGTTTACTGTTTATGTGTGACTGAAGACTGGGCGTGGGTTTTTGTCATTGTTTCTCCTAAGTTCTGGGTATCTGATCGTGAAATTTCTGCCCATTTGACCTATACGGAATTTTCACAGTCATTCAGATTAATTTCGTTTACGCCTGGGCATGTGTGCACCAGGACATAGAGGATGCTCCGCTAAACAATTTGATGTAGGGAACCCGGGGTCAGAGAAGCCAGCTTAAGAAGATAATTGGAATGAAATCACATTACTGTGTACCTTTTAATTTAGATTAGTTAACTGCAGATACCATTATTGACACAATTAACGTACGATTTGTATTGTATCTCACAAAATGTGCTGAAACTGTCAGCCATCAACGTCAGTGTAAGCACGACATCGGCGAACAAGATTCTGACGCGCGCGCTCTGAGAAACATCCGTGGTGTGTTTCGAATCACATCACAGGCAGCTACTACAATTCTAGCAACTAGTCCCGTCTCTTTATCCACTGGGGTCTCATATCCAAGTGACTTTACATAGAAAATAATCAAGGAGCTTCGATTCAGGTGACCTCGCAGGCCATAGAATAGGAGCTCCCACTCCAATACAGCGACCAGAAAATACTGTACGGATACAACTGCATTGTATGGTACTGTACGTAGCTGAACAGCAATGAGTAATGAATGGGTCTGTTATTGATTCCTAGCACGTTTTGTCATGGGACAATGTAAATACGACACAACAGAGCCATGTTATGTACAAGTACAGTAAACAAAACCTGCATCATGAATTCCTGGTAATCCTTAAATAATGTACATGTACATAAACAGTGCAGGACGTGTAAACTAGTACACATGTTAGTGGAAACTAAACTGGAAAACAATAATGCTAGACAAAGCGGTAGACAAGTTTATTTCCACATCTCCTTAAGCTGGCTTCTCCAACCGCAGGTTTCCTATCTCAAATTGTTCATTGGAACGTTCTCAATGTCCTGTTACATTTTTGCACCCTCTTACTGAACCACCCTGTATTTTTGTGATATGTATGTTCCTGTTTTCTTGGTATCTATCTTATGACCTGCAGTAACAGAAAACGTGGTTTAAAATGAAGGCAACTTTTAAAAATTACAATTTCAAAATTGACATACTTGTTCAATATGATTGCCATGACATCCTTGACGCATTTTTGTGCACATGAAATTCCAGCCAAACTAACTTGTGCAGAACCATAACATCGACTGTTTCAGTACTCCGTTATAAGTTTTCCTTCCGTTATTCTGTCGTTTTATGTTTTCATTTTCAAATATCCTCACAGAAATAAATCTCAAACCCACAAGTCCGGCGAACGATGAATATATGAACTTTTGCTTATTGTTAATCCTTCTGTGAGTGCTTCGGCAATAGGAAGAAGCTATTGACGTGACAGTTAGCTCGCATCTCCTTCCTACTGGAAAAAGCAGCACTGCCTTTCATGTTCCTTTAACTGAGAACAGAAGTTCATCCATATTTTAAAATAAACGTCTCTATTGAGAGCTGTTTCAAAGAACAACACATCAATAATTCGACATACAGAAATCGCACACAGTTTTACAACTTACATTGTAGCGACGAGGAACTTGATGCACAGTCTGAGATGTTTTGGAGGACAAGCAGTGATTTTTATGGCTATTCCCTATACTGTGTTGGGTCGATCCTCAATGTGCACAAGCAATCACTCGCACTACTATTGTTATAGCACAAATCAGGTCCAAGTGAAACAGCTGATGTTTGACATCATATCAGTTTCCTTTTCCCGGCTTCTCAGTATTTCTTCATTCATGCTCTCTCTTGTTCTTCTGTCTGTCTCTCCACTCACTTCTTTCGTGTTTTTTTCCTGAAATTCCTTGCCAGTATAGACATTTCCCTAAAGTGGGTGCCTATATTATATGTGATTAACGATGAAGACACTCAAAATCACTCAAATTATTCTAAAAATTATAACTATTACATAGTCAGGAATGATGTGTTTCTAAAAGCTGCATAGCTATACGAAGGAGCTTTATTTGCAACTATCTTTCACGTCGGTATAGACGCTTCTTCAGGTTTATCAGTCAAGAATATAAATTGTTGTGTGAAACTTTTGAAATGCTAGAAATACAGAGCTATACTGTTAGTATTCAACAAAAATAATGACAAGTACTTACAAAGGTCAAAGTAGAGAGAATATAAAATATTTTCTGAAAAAAAAAATGTTTCAAATGGCTCTAAGAACTATTTGACATAACATCTGAGGCCATCAGCCCCTAGACATAGAACTACTTAAACCTAATCAACCTAAGGACATCACACACATCCATACCCGAGGCAGGAGTCGAACCTGCGACCGTAGCAGCCGCGTGTTTCCGGACTGAAACGCCTAGAACCGCTCGACCACAAAGGCCAGCCAAAGTCTTTTCTAAAAGTATTTGTATGGGGTGTAGCCATGTATGGAAGTGAAACATGGACGATAAACAGTGTAGACAGGAAGAGAATAGAAGCTTTCGAAATGTGGTGCTACAGAAGAATGCTAAAGGCTAGGTGGGTAGCTCACGTAATTAGTGAGGAGGTACTGAACTGAAATGGGTAGAAGACGAATTTGTGGCGCAACTTGACTAGAAGAAGGGACTGGTTGGTGGGTCATGTTCTGAGGCATCAAGGGATGACTAATTTAGTACTGGAGCGAAGGATAGGGTATAAATCGTAGAGGGAGACCAAGAAATGAAAACACTAGGCAGATTCAGAAGGACATAGGTTGCTGTAGTTATTCGGAAATGAAGAGGCTTTCACAGGATAGAGAACGGTGGAGGGCTGCATCAAACCAATCTCTGGACCGAAGACCACAACAACACGCTCACAATGGTTATATTTTCATAATGAAGATGGACGGTTACGGAGTCCCACCTTTTGGGAAGATATCCACGTTAACTGTCAACTACATTGAGGGTTGTCATAATAAAATTAATGCTTGTCAAAATATACAAAGCGTAACTGCTTAATGAGCCGGGTCAAGAAAAAAGCGAAGGAAATAATAATGAATTGGACACTTCTGTGATCGGGGATAAAAGTTGAACCCCGAATAGTCAGACTTAACTGAGACACTACAATATCCAATCGAATTTTGATTTTCTGAAATGACTAGAATGATTTAGCAATTGTATCATACTCAGATACAACCCCTTTGGTAATTTTATACTATTGAGGTACTGATGTAAAGTGGATAATGATATATTTTTTATTTTATATCTACAACAATCTACGGATTTTTGAAGCTATGCAATGCAGTTCTCAGCCTTCGGTCGTTTCCTAGTTATGATTTCTTCCACGCAGCTCTTCGTGTGTTTAGTTTGTTTTCATCATCGGCACTGTGGCCCCTCTCGTTCCTGTGTACCGCTAGTCTCCAAGAGCCACTTACACCAGCAATACGACAGAAGTACGCAAAATACACGGGATTTTGTTTTAATTCATTGGTTTTATACAGCTGTTGTGTACCGGATCTTATAATATATCCTACGAGATGTTATCTGGTCAGCTACTTTTCAGATATCTTCCATTCTCGATGGTTTGGTTCCATAGACAAGTATTATTTTTTGGAAGATATTTACCATGAGCTTATAGTAATTTTCCTAGAAGTAAAGTAACTTTCAGGCATTTTATTCCCGTTGCCAGTAGTAAGCATATCATTATCAGTTTTTTCCCTGCTTGTTTTCTAGGGCCTGGCTCATTCATGAGACGTGACTTGCATATTTTGGCGAGTGTTTTTCGGGAGTACTTAGTTTTATCATGAGAACACACTATTGTGGTTTGACTCTTAACAGGGGTAACTTCCCGAAAGCTAGGATTCTGTAATTGTACATCTACATTATGGAAATATAACCATTGTGAGTACTTTTCATTGTTTTTCGTTGAATACCTTGCTATCGTTCTGCATCTGTACCATTTCAAAAATTTCACGCAGTGATTTGTGTTCTTGAGAGAAAAACCTGAAGATGCGTCTGCATTTTGGAAACGTCTCATCATTTTTGACGTTTAAATCGTTAAACTTTTTATGATGATTTGAACAGTTATTTATTGTTGACTGTTGTTTTTATTATTCAAACTTTCTGTGAGCTGTGGTTGACGCCCCCCCCCCCCCCCCCCAACCATTCACTTCGGAGTTGTTTGTAGTTTTAAATATTTTGAAAAATAACCTGAATGTTTGTCAGAGTCCTGTTATCCGTTGTTTTTAAGTGAACACAAAATATAATCCTTCGCTTTCTCATTGTATCTTAGTTTTGCATACACCCACAAGATGGTTCTCGATTTCCAAATTAAGTTTTCTTACTTGGAACAGAATCTTTCTTCTTTTGGCCTTTTCCAAATTCTTTGATTGTTTAACTACGTTTATGTTAAGGCAATGTCAGACATAGAGGCACCAGAGTTTAATCCCCACATTGTAAAGTCTCAGTTTTGCATTAGCAGATAACGATTTTTTATGGTACATGTTACATGTTATCTGTTAAGTGCAGTGTCATTTCCTTTTTCCTGACTCTATTTACATTTATTGCTTTGTTCCTGAGAATCAGCCTGGATTGTATTCGCGTATTTTGATTCAGTATATTTTGCTGGATCTTAACGTTGGTCAAACGATCTGTAATCCGGTTTTTTCTGTTACCTCTTGAAGAACATATTAGAGGAATAAAACTATGCTTCTGTTTGAAGTAATTTGTTTTCTTTGTTGTACGACTGGTTTAAGTAGTTTAAAGCTCCATCATCAAGTGCTACCAACTTTTCTTGAGGAGGAGGAACTATCTTTCAAGACGTCTGGAACTTGAAGCTTCCGAAATATACTGTGCAATAAAAAAAGACAAATTACTTACAAATGGAGGTGATTTTTATTCTATTAATGTGTCCCTCACTAGCGGATGTTCTCCTGATCAAAGAGTTTACACTTAGAGAACGTTTATCTGTTTCATTGCATCTTGTAGGTTATCTGCTAAACTTCCTAAATCGCCTGCAAAATCTACGCCCCGTAAATTTAAAGGTTTTTCTGTGTTACTTCCAAGTTTCACTTTACTTATTCCCTCTTCTTTCCTTTTCCTCCATTCTCATATTCCTTGAGTAATTAATCAGTTGGGATTAATGAACGAGCACATGAAAGGCGGTAATATTTCAGTATGTTTAACAACTGACCTTTGCGAAAACCGTCTGACAGATAGTTTCCAAGCTTGCAGTAATATTCTGAAAATTATTTGCTACCGCTATCACTGAACCGAAGTCTTATTGATGCTCTTAGAATTTGAAGGTATTGGAATGCCATTGCTGTGTTCCTTTTAACAACTGTTCGACAAAAATTTCTCGAATATTTTTAAATGAGCGGCTAAGGGTGTCTGCTTCAACTATACGCATACTTCCATTCACAGTTCATGCAAGTTTCACTAGAAAATCTCAAGAACGATAAAAGTTACACCATCTTCTAGCAAAAAGTAGCAACTAAATCTGTGACCACCAGCCGAACCCGTAACGTCATCGGATGATACGCTAAGCAGGAAAGGGTGGCAACACAAATGTTGTGTAAAGAGCGTGAACCCTTTAATGTTGAACGTACTATATTCCTAGTGGTCTTCTCTTATTATTCTGTAACAAACAACTAACAACTTCGAATATTCAGAATATTTTGAAATGATATCAGGAGAAATGCCGTTTTTTCTCGCAAACGCCATTGCAGGAAATGAAAGAAACATGTCAACACCATGGCGTCAGGTATGTTCATGAATATTCAAGTTCCCCTCTTTCCATTTGCACTCAGTGTTCACCGCCGCTCCCACTAGAGAATTCTCTCCCCTGGGCGGCTGGGCGAAGTGCGCTATCATTAGTATTTATTGTTATATGAAGGTGGAGGGCCCAAGCCCAGATCTGACAGCAAATATGCGCGCATACACACACACACACACACACACACACACACACACACACATGAAGGATACACTCACCTATTCTAAATCCGACATGCCACCTCCGCACTCTTAACTATCCAGTAACTATCTCACCTCACTCCCTCGAAGTTTCCCCGTACCTGTCCTTTGAATCTGCATCTGAGTCAATACCCCTGCACTTTGCATCAGTATCTAAAATCATGCGAAAACGCTGCTCTCGACTAAGCTTGAGTGTGAGGTGGCGAAAGGCGAATGATGTTTGCGGCATAAGACGGCCAACTTATTGTCTGCCATGCAACCACATTACTGGCTGCTGATGGCAACAAAGGCAGGAACTCGAAGTATCCAAAGGTGGGCACGGAATGAGGCTATGGAGCGTAGCTGAACTGCTTAGTCGACGAGTAACTCACAACAGTGCTACAGTGCTACTGGTGTTGACACAAGGCAAAGCAATGGCAACGATAAATAATGCAATCATTGAGTATATCTACAACAGTTGCCGAAGCTTACGTTTCGTCAGACAGGAACCTAAGGAATTTCGGAGCGTGAGAAAAGAGTGGCAGAGGAAATATTAGCGTTTCTGCAAGATGTTAGTGGCCTGTGAGGTGTCGTGTACACTAAACTGTGTGGACAACGTACATGAGGGGTACAATAATGACGATGGGTGCTTAACAAGTGAAAGTGATATTGAAACAGGTGTTGAGCCATGTAGTTCATCATCTTTGTCGGACAGGGAGTCACAGATCCAGTCTCCAGTGAAACGTAGTAGTGGACAGTCGTTGCCGAAGGAGCGGGTACTAAACGTAATTACGTACTTGGAAGATCATCTGCAGGGTAGTAAAAAAACAATTATGAAAAGATTTAGAATAAGTCCGCAGCAATATGACCGTGTAGTGCACAAGAAAAGGTACTGATTTTCAAGAGAGGGGGAGATGCACATGTTACAAAAACCAGTGATTGCGCATTTCAAGTATGCTCGATATAATTTACATGATGTTCACGATAATGACCCACTACGTTATGCACATAATACTGAACGCGACATGGACTACATAGATTTCAAGGGAAGCAGTGGATGATTGCATAACTTCAATCAGTGCTACAGAATTGTGAGACGTAAGGTAACGAAATTTCAGACAAAGCATCAACCTGACAATGCACGTCAAAGTACGGAATCGGCCAGAAAATTTGTAGAACTTTTTTTTTCAACTCAAACCAATAGAGATTTGAAGAGGAAATGCATATGAAAGGAATCCTGGATATTACAGGCACCCAGAGAGTTGTATCAACATCAACTAACATCATAACCTTAAAGCATTCATCTCAAATATGCCGACAGTTAATCTGGATGGTAAGTTGCTGTAGAGTTATATATTGTGCCGCGAGAAGTTCGAGGTGCCATCTACAATTCTTTTTCGTGTGCGTAATTATACGAGGGCAGTAGGGAATATTTACGTCACAACAAGCAAGAGTTGGAATATGGGTGTGAGAGAACATCTATGGGATGAGCACTGCTTTACGCCAACAACTGGTCAAAATAACTTGCCTTTGCTTGATTCATGGTCTGCGTATAGAAATCATACTCCTTTACAGAAAACTCTCTCTCCTGAAAAGTGTGTGACATTGCAATTCATAACACCTGGATCCACTGGATAAATTCAGCCTCTGGTTGTCTGTTTTTTCCATACCTATAAAACATATGATCCCACTATCTGGAGCTAGCTTAGAGATAGCCAGTTTCACGAGAAGCTCTACAACAGACTCGTTCACATTCGGTTTCATGCCATCACATTTCATCCTCATCACTCCGTTACATCAATGTGATTCCTCCACGCTTTTTGAGGATGTCCATTTTTTGAAGCGTAATCTATACATCCGAAAGGAGGTTAATTTCTGCTCCTCCTGGATCCTGTTTCTGTCGTCCTCCTGATGCGGAAGGTGATTCATTAGCAGCTCACGTTTTTCCTGTTATGATTGTTAACACAAAACTTTCAAATTAGCCTTACTGAAGATGGAACTTGCAACATTTCACTGAAGGTGCTCCTTGTAGTTTTCTGTCACAACTTTTTTATAACTTCATGTATCATTAGGATGGTTTGGAAGAATGAGGGAAGAAAATTACCACATTTACTAAATCAAAATTGCACTAAGGTAATTAAAAAATAAAAACTCTTCCTAGAGCAATAAAATTGTGCAGTTTTCAGAGAGTAATGTAAAGTACTGACTTAGTCATTCCTTAGAAAATAGTGAACATTCTTCAGTATGTCAGACATAAGTAATATAAAACAATAATCTAGTGTAGAAGGAAAGTTATGTCAGATACAACTGCGACACAGAAATAATGATCACTGACCACAGATTAGACGGTTACAACATTTGCATGTTGCGGGAGTTTTAGTTTTCACTTTTTCGGGGCGTTGTAGAGCAATATTCGCTAATTTCCCGCATATCTGTACCTGTTACTTTTTGTTCCACTTTTTTTACAAAGAACTTTCCTGACTGATGTTTTCACTTTCTGGTGAATACGAGGATTAAAAATTTAAAGTTATTTCGTTGTAATTAAAAATTTAAAAACTTTTCTCAAATACATAAAATAAGATATGAAGTTTCACAATTTTTTTCCAACGCAGTCACAGATCTGGAGTCATGCTGCCTCGCTGAATCCAGCAACAAATTACTCAATAACAAAGAGGTGCTGGGTCTCGTCGATACACATGCAGACTAATGAAAGGTACGGTATAAGGTACTGTGATACCTCCGCCCTGGTTCACTTGCACCAACTCAGAGCGCCAGCGGTTGACGAGGAGGAGGGAGGCGGATCCAGTGTGGCAAGCGCCGAGAAGTGGACTTTGGAGCCATTTTGCAACCACATAGCAGGCAGTTGGCAGATGTCATCGCCTTGCTTAAGAATGGACACTTTGCGAAGAGCCTGGCTGGCAATTAGAAGCGTTCCGAAAACTGATGGACCCCAGCAGCCATTAGCATGGAACATCAATGCTGTACGCGAGAAACATGACTTATTCTGAACTGGCAGTTATCGTTTTGCTGTCTCAGAAAGCAGGAACGTGCCGACAATTCCAGCACCCCGCAGGAATTGGGAGAAGCGTACACAAAGTGAGAAGAATTCGCACTGAGAGGCGCATGTAATAAGTCAGCCTTCTTGGGAACATATTTTCTTAGCAGTAAGGTTCAAATGGCTGTGAGCACTATGGGACTAACATCTGAGGCCATCAGTCCCCTAGAACTTAGAACTACTTAAACCTAACTGACCTAAGGACATCACACACATCCATGCCCGAGGCAGGATTCGATCCTGCGACCGTAGCGGTCGCATGGTTCCAGACTGAAGCGTCTATAACCGCTCGGCCACACCGGCCGGCTTGGCAGTAAGGACCTGTCTTATAAATCAAGGACTCCAGAAGACTAAGAGACGAAGCACATACACGAACCTGTCCAGACCTCACGCAGAGGTAGCGGCTACGGAGAAGTGTTGCATCGCCGCTCTCACAAGCCTTGGAAACGCAGAAAAACGTCGTAAGAATGTGAAATCGTGAGAAAGACACCTCTTTCCGAGACACACACCAGCTCATCATTCAAAATAAGAATTTCCCACCCTGCTCGTTGAGGCGTGGCAATGAAGCGGCCATCATTCATTGAGCGGCATATCAAATCGAGTCCGCCAGTGTCAAATTTCGAAGGATAGTTGAGCTGAGGGATGGATGCATGAGGGGAGTCGGTGAGACAGCGCGTGAGCAAACGAACATGCGGACTCTTCCAGTCATCGCCAAAATCCGCCTTCCAGCACCGTGATATCGCAGCTCCGGCCACGCAACGGATAACGGGCAGACAACGCGGAGATCGTGCCTGGGTCTCGCCGCAAAGCCACGTGGGCCGATGACAGCAATCGACTAGCGCCGCACACCTCCGAGGCGAGGCGCCGTACCTACGGATTGCCTGCCGCCGACAGCAGTACACAACGATTCATCCAACCGTTCCTTTCAGTAACCGAGTCGCGTAGACGCACAGTCAAATCGGCCCTGACATTTGTAATTTTGTTCTGGTTTGTGTAAAGAGTACTGAAATAAATACATTTCTTTATTTCTTTCATGGTGTAATCATCTAAGCTACATTTTACATTCACACATGACCGCCTAATTTCGTACCATTTCTCTTTGATTTCATTTAATTTATGCCCTTTAATTATCGGCTCGTAGCTTGGGACGACTTCATTGGTAATTTTCGTGTTATTTGCATCACCAACAAACAATGCCTGGAATCCACTAATTTTTTGCACTCAACGTCGAGTCGTCGTATTAGTAGTTTTCATCTTACGTGATGTCATGAAAAATTTCTTGATTCACCATAATACTGGTAGCACAGCTCGGTTAACTAAAGTACAGTAATGTGAAACCACAAAGTGTCTAACAGTGTGGTGTCAATCTAACTTCTATCTGTAGTTACGGGTTAAATACCCTTTTTAATTAGAAATAATAGCTATCAGAATGTCGGACTCCCAACACCGTGTTACAACAAAAATTTCATAATCGCATATAGTAGGAGTACTTTGCTATTGTGTCCACAGTTCTGAAATTGAAATAGAAGAGAAATTAGTTTTTGTTCATACGATAACCGGAAGTATGTTGTAGGTGTAGTCACTGACTTAGTATCCTACAGCATCGCGTTTACGTAATACCAATACGGCGTAGTAATAAGAAAGCATTCACACACATCTTCATATGAATTTTATTATTCATCAATTTGTAATTAATATAAAAATGTAGTTTAGAGACACCAAATTTCTGTAACTTGACTGTAATGACTTTCAATAACAAACATTGTCAGCTAAAATAAGCATTAATGCCAAACAATACTGCTGTAGATAGCTTGTCTTAACGTTTCGAGGGAATAACATTGTTTTATTGTAAAATCTGAAGCAGCCGGCCCTCGTGGCCGAGCGGTTCTAGGCGTTTCAGTCTGGAACCGCGCGACGGCTACGGTCGCAGGTTCGAATATTGCCTCGGGCATGGATGTGTATGATGTCCTTAGGCAGGTTACGTTTAAGTAATTCTATGTCTAGGGGACTGATGATCTCAGATGTTAAGTCCCATAGTTCTTAGACCCATTTGAACCATTTTGAACCTGAAAAACAAGGAAGATTGAAGAAAAGGGAACTTTGCTGAGATTACTTTCAATCATTAAAAGTCATAGTTCGGAAAACTTTGAGGCGCTGCGCTTTGCCATATGTCTTCTCCACCTTCGCTGAACAGACTAGTCGGATGAAGTGGGCATAATGACTTTACTGCCAGTCAGGTAGCTCTCTCTCTCTCTCTCTCTCTATGTCTCTCTCTCTCACTCCCTCACTCACTCTACTTGCATCTACGTGGCGATTTTTTGTTTAGTAATCCAGACCGATACATTTCTTCTTCCTTGAGTACAATACATCGCCACCATGCATATCCCAAGTCACTTGTTTTCCGGCAAGCCACAGACTGCTATTGCTCGACTCCTTTAACAATAAATCTCTCGCATACTGAGTTCATTTTGAAACGTTTACATAAACAGGGAGTTCATAAAGTCCGCGAACATTTTCAGTTATTTATTGCACAAGAACTAAACACTGCACAGATATCATACATATGTCATTTAGAAATTTTTTCTTCATGTATACCGCCACAGCGTAGTTTGGTAATTTGCCGATAGTCAGGCTGCATCATGCGCAACTTCACACTCGACGTCCATGGCGAGGTCCATCTTTGCAACCACGACAGCATGCAGTGCGGCACAGATGGTCCCAACAACATGCCGAATGGACCGCTCAGGATTGGCATCACATTCTCTTCATCGATGAGTGTCGCATATGCCTTCTACCAGACAATCGTCAGAGACGTGTTTGGAGGCAACCCGGTCAGGTTGAACGTCTTAGCCACGCTGCCCAGCAAGGTGGAGATTCCCTGCTGTTTCGGGCATTATGTGTGGCCAACGTGCACCGCTGGTGATCATGGAAGGCGCCATAACGGCTGTACGACCCGTGAATGCCATCCTCCGACCGATAGTGCAACCATATCGGCAGCAAATCGGCGAGGCATTCGTCTTAGTGGACAACAATTCGCGCCCCCATATTGCACATCTTGAAACTGACTTCCTTCAGGATAACGACATTGCAAGACCAGAGTGGCCAGCATGTTCCCGAGACATGAACCCCATCGAACAGGGCTGTTTATGGACGACGTCACCCACCAACCACTCTGAAGGATCTGCGCCGAATCGCCCTTGAGAAGTGGGACAATCTGGACCAACAGTGCCTTGATCAACTTGATGATAGTATACCATGATGAATACAAACATGCATCATTGGAAGAGGACGTGCTACTGGGTATTTGGGTATTAAAGGTGTAGGTGTGTACAGAAATCTGGACCACCACTTCCGAAGGTCTCGCTGCATGGTGCTACAACAGGCAATGTGTGGTTTTCATGAGCAATAAAAAGGGCGGAAATGATGATTATGTTGATATCTATTCCAATTTTCTGTGCAGGTTCCGGAACTCTTTGAACCGAGGAGATGGAAAACTTTTTTTGATGTGTGTACATTACTGCCTTAATATATCCATGTGGTATGGTACCCATATTTTCATGCTTTATTTGGGCACCCGTATTAATTATCATTCAATAAGACATTTTCGTTTGCACAATATTATCATTTCCTAAAAATTTGCGTTATCTTATGGGGTGTTTCCCTTCTCTGTACGTCAGCAAAGATCGGACAATACCATTTTAGGCGTATGGAAAATAGCTCAAGGGGCACCCCACAATGTCATACCGTATAAATATTTGTGGATAATTCTAGGGAGCAATATTAAATAGAACAATCACCTGAGATTAATATTTCTGAAAACGAACGCAAGATGTAGATTCCTTGGTCGGGTTCTGCAAACAGCAATGAACCTGCATGCGAAATCTGATAAAAGTCTTACAGCGAATTATTCTGTTTATATAATGTTTGGACTCTTTGTCAAGTAAGCTTGAACATAGACGCCGAACGAATTCAGAGATATGGCCGTAGTAGCTCGTTATACTCTACTTAAAAGTGGAACGTAATTTTGAATCTTTGGAAGGAAGGTGGTATATCTCTTGCCAAATACAGTTGGCTAAATTTACACTCCTAGAAACATACCGGGCAATAGAAACAGAAGCCTTAAAAATTGGCCTCATAGTAAATGAAAACAAAACAAAATATATGGTAATGTCACAATCTGAGGCCAGAAGCACCCCTAAAAACCTAAACATCAACGGGAAATGCTTCAATGGAGTGTGTAACCTCCCCGCAATTATTATTAAATAATATGAATTGAATGAAAATGTAATTAGAGCCAAATGTTAGCTTCCCATAGTAATAAAACTCAATGACAATAACAATGTGCAAAAATGTTAAGTCCCCACAAAATTAACGTTAAGATCAACCTGATAAATTGATTCTGGGAGAAAAAGCAAAGGAAATATTGTTTCAATTGTAATGATTATTTTCTTAAAAAATTGCTTTCAGAACAAAAGTATTATTGGGGCAATTCTTGAACAAATTAATTACAGTTAATATACATTACATTATCACATGTGCGCAATGCTGCTTCATTACCTTATTTTAAAAATATGCTTTGTCCCGAATCTTGACCAGAGACCCATGTCGACACCCGCCGACTCCTCACACACAACTCCGACTGTCTCTCGCGCGCTACTGGCACGAACGAACTACATGCTCTCGCGACTCGCTACGTACAACTACTCTCTCGCAACTGCACTACATGCTCTCGCGCGGTCAAGCGCAGACTAGCAACGATAAATAACTCTCTGGTCAGAGATTCTGTCATGCCTCGCCATCGCTGCTACTGAATACACGTGTTTCATAACCCTCCACTGGGGGGGGGGGGGGCAAAAATTTGGCAGCGATGGTGAGTCATTTGGACTTGCCATGAGCAACAAATTTTTTCTTAACTAATGAACTTTACAATTACAGCATATATACAGATATAGAACATCAAGTCAATGTGGTGCACATGCATCAAGTACAAAACATATTAGACAATAACAAAATGTGAGTACAAAACAAATGACATAAGTGCACACGCACTGAAAAACTCTAGCATTTTCACACCAAAATAAACATAATGTCAAAAAATCATGTTAATAAGTGACATAAGTACACATGTACTACAGTTCAGCAAATCGAAAAAAATGTATAGGCCATGAATATAAATAATGGTAGCAAAAAAAGTGATTTTCACTATGTTACAAGAATTAGGATAGGAAAGGGAAGGATTGCATCATCGTTGTAGCACTTTAGGTTGCACGCAGCTGCACTGAAAGTCCATATCTTTCCACAGAAGTACAACACCAAGTGAGACAATTTGAAGTTCTTTTCCCAGAAGTATTTATCAGCGTAGCCAAGACACTGAAATGTCGTAGTAATATTCCATGTTTTCATTTTGGCAGTACATTAGGTACACCAAACAGTGGGACCATAATAACGTCTCCATCGCTCACGGTGGTGGACAGCATGTCGTGTCAACACCACGCTCTTACAAGGCACACCAACGTAGAATTAGTGCAAAAACCAAATATAGTGCTCCATGATCAGGAGGATGTACAGGACAAATGGATACTGCAGTAATTCAGGGTAGTGAGGTCAGAAGGTGAAGGACAATAAGTCACATACTAGTCTTCATCAGGAATTACATTAGTAGTTTGCGGCATTCATAGCCCAGTTATTGAACATTTCTGTACCAGGTATGTAGTATTACAGAAAAATGTTCATTAATTGTTTTACATAGAATATTGGCACCTATTCTCTAATTACAAATCATCAGAAGTCATTACTTAAAACAGGAGGTAGTCAATAATAATGTTGATACTCAATCATTGGTCATCCCAATACAGTCATCATTTCTCAGTTACA
The DNA here is from genome assembly GCF_023898315.1 of Schistocerca nitens. Taxonomy (NCBI): domain Eukaryota; kingdom Metazoa; phylum Arthropoda; class Insecta; order Orthoptera; family Acrididae; genus Schistocerca; species Schistocerca nitens. Next base: position 413,183,396 of record NC_064620.1, read on the forward strand.
GCCGGCCGCGGTGGTCTCGCGGTTCTAGGCGCGCAGTCCGGAACCGTGCGACTGCTACGGTCGCAGGTTCGAATCCTGCCTCGGGCATGGATGTGTGTGATGTCCTTAGGTTAGTTCGGTTTAAGTAGTTCTAAGTTCTAGGGGACTAATGACCACAGCAGTTGAGTCCCATAGTGCTCAGAGCCATTTGAACCATTTTTTTTCTCAGTTACAAAGCATTATTAATTAGTAGCATTCACTTTCCAGTTACAATACATTATTAATTAATCATTTGTCATTTCAATATAGTAATAATCAGTAGCCTTCTTTTCCTAATTACAAAACATTATTAAATAATCACATTCTTTTCTCAGTTACAAAGCATAATGAATAGCATTCATTTTCTAGTTACAAAGCATAATTAGTAGCATTCTTTTTAGTTACAAAGCATTGGTTATCTCTATATAGTAATTAGTACTATTCATTTTTCAGGTGACATATTATTCATAGCTGATCAGCATTACTCAGGACTCTCTTAAACTGGTATCATTATTTGGGACTGGTAATACTTTTTTTTTTGTTAGCAATGCATTGCGTTAGGTAATTATATAGGAAAGCAAGAGAGAAAAATTTGCTTCTGGGTTGTTGGTGTAAATGAAAATGTGTAACGTCATTCGTCATAAGTCAACTGTGGCAAGATTATGAAACAAGTAGAGTATATGTAATCACATTCATAGATGACATAGATTTAATGAACCATTGCTTTGGCACATTAATTTCATAAATAATATCTCCTGGAAAAATATATATAAAAATGGATTATTAAGCTGAAAGAAGAAGTGCATTATATGCTGAAAAGTACTGAACTTCGAATTAACAGGTAGTGAAATGTGTATAAAAATGTGTTCCATAGCTGTCCTTTCCAAAACCTTCTGTCATTATACTATGCAATATAACACCTGCCGTCAAAGCAAACTGCAACAAATACTTAAATAACTACATAGCATAAATACATAACTTCAACAATATCCTCATCTGTAAAGAAAAAACTTCATTATCCATCACTTCATTACTTATATTATCATAACTCCATTATTATCATCACCTGTAAAGAAAAACTTCATTATCCATAGTAGCATATTCTTTATCATTATTCATCAGCATTCATTATCATCTGCAAAAAATCACTTCATTACTCATTAAATAACTATTCCTTATCTCTAGCATATTTCATCACTAAAACTAAGATGTGTAGTTCTGTCTGACAGCCTGCATCAATCGCTTCGTATTCTGAAAGAAAAAATTAGTTAAGACTGCTATTCTACGATGTGTATAGTATATTCTTGTTAATGCTTGTTAATCCTGATCCATTTACTCTTCCTCATAGGGTTTTTGCATCTTCTTTCGTTCATTCCGTACGTGAAATTCCCATTTCTGTTTAATTTATTTCCTTTACACGTTATTTCTTTCTGAAAATGATGAACAAAGATTAATGTCGTGCATTTACATCATATACTCACTAAATAATGACTGGTTTATGGAAACATAATTAAGCATACAGCATACCATGACAGTAAAACTTAATATGTCAAACACATTGACAGTGTTCAGATGCAAAAATGTACACAGAATATCACAATGCAGCAGCAAAAAATGTAAAACAGTCACGATCTTGAGATGTCATAGGGCAAAAAATGTCAAAGTCCACTGGTGTTTGTTATATCTTAATCATTTCATAGTGCATACAAACAAAACATGAAAACAGTCGTACATACATAAACAAATGATGACAACTTGCCAAGAAAAAATGAGATAATCATCAATAAGTAGTCATGTGAATATAATTGCATAAGTAGTCATAAAATGTGTAAGATCATCTGGAAAAATGTGCACGGTCTGATGTGTAACGACAAGAAGAGCGACCTCCTAACCTTACCTTGCCGGGCACTTGCCAAGAAAAAATACGATAATCATCAATAGGTAGTCATGTGAATATAATTGCAGAAATAGTCATAAAATGTGTAAATGGCATCATAGCATGTTAAATCATAAAGTGTCTTCACTCAATAAAGGGTTTAATGTTAGAGACATGGTGGTTGCCTTTACTTTTTCTGGTTCTCAGAGTTTCGACGTGTACAACATTGGGGTGCGGAATGCTGCGAATCCGATATGGACCTGCTTATAGAAGTTCAAATTTACTGCACTTACCTTTTATTCTGCTGGATAAATAGTGTGTACGTACTAATATCTTCTGTCCAATGTGAAAGTCTCGGCGTGTACAAACCTGTTTTTGCTGTCTTCTCCGGCGCTCTGCGGCACGTTTGATGTTGTTCAGTGCAATATCAATTATTTCGTGGTGCCGTAATCGACGAGATGTAGGAAAATTTACTAATTCTGTAATATTGTTTGGTGGTTCAACGTTTTTCAGTATAACAGACGGAGATAGCATAGTGGATTCATTTGGAATGGAATTAATTACATCTTGGAATGAGAATATGTGTGTGTCCCAATCAATATGTCTTTTGTGGCAGTATATTCTACACAGTTTACCAATTTCTTTCATTAATCGTTCACAAGGGTTCGAAGAAGTATGGTACCTGGATATATAGATCGGAGAAATGTTTCTAGCTCGTAACATGCGTGTCCATATAGCAGAACGAAATTGTGATCCATTGTCAGAAATTACTTTCAACACATGCCCTACATGAAACAGAAAATGTTTTACAAATGCTTTCGAAACAGTTTTAGCAGTAGCTTTGCGTAACGGAGTGAAGGTAACAAATTCTGAAGTGAGTTCAACAGCGACAAAGATGTAGCAAAAACCTCTGTTAGTTCTGGGAATCGGACCAAAAATGTCTACAGCGGCCATATGTCTTAATTTAACAGGTACAATGGGATATAATGGAGGAATATGTGAAGTTGTGTCTGACTTAGCTTTCTGGCAAATTTTACATGACGCTAAAACTCGTTGTATACGTTTCTCCATGTTGGTAAAATAACAGTTCTGTCTCAGTATAAGAAAACATTTTCTGGCTCCGTAATGTACGTAACTTAAATGAGTGTACCAGATTAATATGTTAACCAGTTCGTCAGGAATGCATAATAACCAATTGTTGCTGTCTGGATGAGAGCGGCGAAACAGAACGTCATTGTGTACAGTGTAGTGGTTTCTAATCGTAACATTATTCTTATCTTGCCAAAGGTGTTTAATTTCTTTCCACACGTTGTCTTTATTTTGCTCTTTTGCTATGTCCTGTAATGACGATGAAATAAAATTTTCAAATGCAACTTGTTGGATGTACATGACGCTGAAATTTGCTTTGCAGAAGTTGGTTGCGACGTCTTGCTGATTGTTGCTGAGAGAACGAGATAGTGCGTCTGCTACAACATTTTGTGTCCCGGGAATGTGAACAATTGTAAAATTAAATTCCTGTAAATAAAGCTTCCATCTACTTAATCTGTCGTGTGTGAATTTAGCTGAAAGTAAAAATTGTATCGCTCTGTGATCTGTGTAAACGGTGGTATGTCTTCCATAAAGAAAGTGCCTAAATCTCGTAAATGCCCATACAACACATAATGTTTCCAGTTCTGTAACGGAATAATTTCGTTCAGCAGTTGAAAGAATGCGGCTTGCAAATGCGATGTTTTTAATTACTGTAGAACCATCTTCTTCAATTTCCTGGAAAATATGTACGCCTAAAGCGGTGTTGGAACTGTCGGTGGCAATGAAAAAATTTCTGGTAAGATCTGGGTGTGATAAAAGTGGTGCATTCAACAAAGCATGTTTCAGGTTCATGAATTCAGAATGTGCTTGCTTATCCCAGGACCAAATACTGTTTTTACCTGTCAATTGGCATAATTTAGGTGTGTCTAAAGCAGAGTGATGAATAAATTTACGAGAAAAGTTAATTAATCCCAAAAAGCTGCGTAATTGTTTTTTCGTCGTAGGAACAGTAATATCACGTAAAGCTTGAAGTTTTTCCGGATCAGGCGCAATGCCTTCTGCTGAAATTACGTGTCCAAGAAATTTTATAGAAGTTTTATCAAAATGCGATTTACTGTGATTAACTGTGAGTCCTTGTGCACGAAAAGATTGTAACGTCGTTCAATAATCATATTGTGTTCAGACCAGTTAGCTTCTGCAATAAGAATGTCGTCTACGTACGTTGTAATTCTGTCTTTCAGTTCTGTCGGAAGTATTGTGTTCAAACCGCGAATAAAGGCTGCAGAAGAAATAGTTAAGCCGAATGGTAATTTGCAAAATTGATAACAGTCACCAAAACAGAGAAAAGCTGTATACTTTCTGCAATTCGGATGAAGTTGAATTTGCCAAAATCCCGATTTCAAATCTAATGTAGAATAAATAGCAGTACCGTGAAATTTCTGTAGTAGTTCTTCTAGTGTCTGTGGTCGATCTGTTTCATTAATAATAATGTCATTAATGTGACGGGAATCAAGTACAAGGCGAAGTGAGCCATCTTTTTTCTTAACAATATGTAGCGGGTTTATGTACGGACTAACTGCTGATTCTATAATTCCTTGGTCAAGCATATCCTGCAACTCTTTTTTAACCTGTTCTCTGTGGATATATGGAATGGGATAATGCTTTGCTTTAAATATGTCGTGCTGTTTGACTTGAAATTCATACAAAAAACCGGACATAGTACCAGGAATGTTGTCGAAAACTGGAGCTTGCTGTAAAAGACTTTTGTGTAGTTGCTTGCGTTCGTCGTCTGTATTTGCACTGCTTTGTTTAACTTTATCGGAAATCATCTGCATTACGTCGTAGTCAGCTTCGTCTGGAGTATTATGGTTATGTACGTACGTATCAGTGAACAATGTGGAATTACAGTCTATGTTACGTGATACGGAAATGACCTCTGTACAATTAATTGTTTCTTCTTCTGCCGATAATGAGTGCTGAAATTCTAAAGCCAATTGCACATTTTCATCCTTCAACATTAAATAGGAATTCTGAAAATCAATAACTGCGTCGTGTTGTACCAGAAAATTCGTACCTAAAATAATGTCGGTCGTCAATAACGGAATAATCCAAAAATTTGAGTGAAATGTGTGACCTGCAATGCAAAATGATAAATGCGTCTGTAATTTAACGTCTACACCTTTATTCGATACTGCTCCTTTTACTTTCGTTCTGCCTAATGGTAATGTAGGATATGTATTCTCTTTGTTGCACTCGTTGAAAGTCTCCTCATTTATAACTGACATAGGTGATCCAGAATCGATTACTGCTGAAAATTTCGATGAACCAATTTTAATTTCGATGACAGGGTGTGAAACAGTTTTCTGAACAACTGGTCTTTCCTGTAAAAGAGTGTCTCGGATGTCGTCAAAAGTAATAACATTTTCGTGAATAACATTCTGCCTGTCAAAAATAGTGCTTGTGTTACTGGAAGATGCGACCTGTACAGTATCTAATCAGATTCTGTCTGTCGTGTTATTATTTTCAGGAGGATGTTGTGGCATTTCTACTATTTGAACTGTTCTATTACTTCTTCCAGACGTATTACGCTCTGGATGATACCTACTGTCGGGTTCATTCATGAGAATAGGTTCTTGTGGATAATTTTGCTGTTGGTATGACCGACTGTTATTATATGTACGCTGAAAATTGTGCTCATCGTTTTTACGTCTGTCGTGATAGTCATTCCTATACGGTGCATTGCGATAAGAATTGAAGTATTGTGTTTTCTGCACATAGTTATTCCTTTGCTGCCGTGCGTTACTATTTGTTGTACCAGGGACTATACGTCCACGCGGTGAAACATTAAAGCTCGGTTGACCTTGTGCATTACATTGTTGGTGAGGTATGCTAACCGGCTGGTTTTGTTGCTGTTGTTGTGAAAAACCTCTATTGTTACTAAAATGTGGTTCCTGTTGCTGAAAATTTTGACGATATTGATAATTAGAATTTTGTCTGTGATTAAAGTTTTGGTAGTTGTCGTTCCTAAAGCGTCTGTTACCTTTGCTATTGGAATTATGTGGCTGATCGTAATTGCTGTACGTTTGTTGACCTTGGTTATTATAAGAAAAATTTTTGTTAATAAAGGAATAATCTGATGGCTCTACTTCTAAAACCTGCAGCAGATCCCTGAATGCCGAAATATTTTCTTTTTGCTGACCTGTTAAAAGTGACACTCTTAATGATCGTGGCAATTTAGAAATGCATAATTGTATAAGTGCAGATTCACTATAAGGTTCACTTAAATACTGATTTTGTTGGACCATGTGCTCAAAAAATTGCGTCACACTGGGAAAATTTGAGTTCTCATAATTTGGTAAACTAATTAGTTGATCTTTAATTCCGCGCTGTGCCGTCTTCGACCAATACGCTGACAGAAAAGCATTCTGAAACTCATCTACCGAGTAACATTATCTCGCGATCGGTCTCATACGAGTTGCTGGTTCGCCTTCCAAAAAACTGCAAATAAATTCAAGTTTGTGTGTTACAGGCCAAGTCGGTGGAAAAGCAAAGTTAAATTGTTGAATCCAATCCAGTGGGTGAATCTGTGTTCTGTCATTCCTAAACACTTTAAATTTTCTCACTGGCAGAAAATGTTTGTAATCAAAATTATCGTCTCTGTATGACGGAACAGGTTCAGTATTGTAAGAGAATCTATTTGTCTGTATCTGTTCTGAATCTAAGTCCCGTACTCTTTGTAGATTACCCAAATTATACGCGCTGCGTGAGTCTGACAAATGTTCGCAAAGTGGCGTCTGCTGTGATGTGTTATTAACTGAAATACTTTTCATCTCTGTTACTTCTTGCTGTAAACTTGACAATTTTTCTACGCAACGTGTTATTAGACGAATCGATCTCATTAATTGTCTGCTGTAGATTTTGAAATTCAGGTGTTTGATTAAATGAAATCGGTGCAGTATCGTCTGATTTATTGTCATTAATACTTTCGATAACATCAATACGACTGGCCAATTCATCATATTTTTCAGTCAGTATTTTTGCCTGATCATCGGTTTTAGTGTCAGAGGCATTAATCTGTTTTTGCAATTTACGTGTAGTTTCGTTCAATTTTTTAACGTCAGCTTTGATGTCATCGGAATCCTGTGCTAGTTCTAATTGTTCGAGTCTGTCGGTCACTGTTTGAAAATCTGTTGTGAATATGTCTGTTTTTGATTTAAGATCGGAAATTTCGTCACGTAATTCTGTGTTCGACTGTTTGATGGTATTAATTTCGTCGGACGCTGTAGCAATATTGTTGTCTACGTATGTCTTTGCTTTCGCAAACAATTTTCGTTTGTCTTCCTGTCTCTGTGCTGTGATTGTTTCCATTACTTGACGTTTCACTTTATTTTGATCCTGTATGAATTTGCGGAAACGCGTATCAGTGTTTTGTATGTGGTGATTAAAACGTTCGTCAATCTGAGTGTTCTGTTGGTCGAATTTCGCGTCTATCTTTGCACCCATTGTGCGCGAAAGTTCTACTGTCATTAGTTTAAATTCTACGCGTAATTGTGTAGCCTTTTCAGAGCATTGTTTAGCGACTCCGCTAATTTCGTCTCTAAGTGTTTCTGTTGCAGCTGTTTGCATTTCCCTTAATTCCTGAGCAACAGACCTAATTTCTTCGCTACTTTTTCTTGAACAAGCCTCAATTTCCTCGCGTAACTGTTCCTTAGTGTCATGGCACTGCGCGGCAACGGCTCTAATTTGCTCGCTAAGCTGTCTGGAATTGTTGTCTAATTTTTCATTAAGGCTGTCATGTTTTTCATTAAGCCGTTTGATCTGTTCACTAAGCTGTCTAGAATTGTTGTCTAATTTTTCATCATTATTGTCTAGTTTTTCATTAATTTTATCAAATTTTTTGTTCTGTTCACTAAATTGTTGTTGTAGCAATCTTGCCATAATTTGTTCCAAATCAAAATTAGCATTTCTATTCTCTGTGCTGCTTAGTGCCGTACCTGCGATTGTCGCGTTCTGTGTGACCATTTGGTCATTCTGTAATTTACAAAATTGTTTGCCAGTCAAATGTACACTGTCGGTCACTATTTCGGAATTAAATAAATCCGTCCTATTTTGTGTATCCTGTTTATTTTCATTAGACAAATTTGTCTGTTCGTCACTTGAATTTTTCAAACCGGGTGTGTTAAGCTGGGCAGCGCTCATTCCAACAGGGCGCCCCGCGTCATCAATTGTCGTCAAATTAACAGAGGAGACAATTGAATTCGTTTGTTCATCAATAAGATAAAAATCATCATTAGTGGTCGGAACGCATTGATTGTCAGTGAACGCCGGATGGTCATCATTACACTGCGTGTCACAAGTACTATCAGTGAAGTTGTTTAAGTCGGTAATTTCATTCATAATACCTCGCGATACTCTATTCACAGTCTTTCGCGGCATTTTTACTATAGTCACAATTATTCACACATGAAATAAGCACAATGCAAAAAGCAACAAACACAAATACAACAGAGCAACGAATTGCCAATGATCTGAGGAAAGAAAGTCATAAAATTAGTAAAAGCGTTGCGCTAAATACTAATTATATTAAGTAAATAGGAGCAAATATCTGACTACTTTTCAGAAGATTCTCAACGAAATACGATCCTGGACCGGATGTCGCCAAGTGTAACCTCCCCGCAATTATTATTAAATAATATGAATTGAATGATAATGTAATTAGAGCCAAATGTTAGCTTCCCACAGTAATAAAACTCAATGACAATAACAATGTGCAAAAATGTTAAGTCCCCACAAAATTAACGTTAAGATCAACCTGATAAATTGACTCTGGGAGAAAAAGCAAAGGAAATATTGTTTCAATTGTAATGATTATTTTCTTAAAAAATTGCTTTCAGAACAAAAGTATTATTGGGGCAATTCTTGAACAAATTAATTACCTTATTTAAAAAATATACCTTGTCCCGAATCTTGACCAGAGACCCATGTCGATGCCCGCCGACTCCTCACACACAACTCCGACTGTCTCTCGCGCGCTACTGGCACGAACGAACTACATGCTCTCGCGACTCGCTACGTACAACTACTCTCTCGCAACTGCACTACATGCTCTCGCGCGGTCAGGCGCAGACTAGCAACGATAAATAACTCTCTGGTCAGAGATTCTGTCATGCCTCGCCACCGCTGCTACTGAATACACGTGTTTCATGTGTCCTCTTTCAAGTACTTGGGAGCCCTAATAACAAATGACAACAGTATTGGAAAGGCCATAAGGGAAAGAATACAAGCACGAAACAGATCTTACTTTGCAAATATGCAACTTTTCAAAAATAGCCTTATTACAAGAAAAACTAAACTGCTAATATATAATTTCCCAGTTCACCCAGATATCACATACGGTTCAGAGGTATGCACGTTGACAGAACACGATAAAAATGCACTAAGAACCATTGAGCGGAAAATACTACGCAAAATCTATGGGCCAATAAGGGAGGAAGAAGGCTGGAAAATACGCTACAATGCCGAATTACAAGAGTTAATACAAGGCAGGGACATAGCCAAATTTGTGAAATCACAGCGAATACGATGGCTAGGACACTTGGAGAGAATGACAGAGGATAGAATTCCAAAGAAAATGATGAAAGGTATGATCCACTCAGTTAGGCGAAAAGGAGGCCTAGAAGAAGATGGATCGACGAGGTAATAATGGATACAACCAGTATGGGAGTCCAGGGGTGGAAAAGAGCAGCAAATAACAGAGAAGTATGGAGGAAGATTGTTGAAGGAGCCAAGACTCACCAAGGGATGTAGCACTACTGAATAAGAAGAAGAAGAAGAAGAAGAAGAAGAAGAAGAATATGAAGAATAAGAAATTTACAAGACCTTTATTCCAAGAGGACTGTGTGATTACTATGTCCGCATCGTTGTATATCTCGCGTAGTGATCATGCGAATAATAGATTACTGCATATGGACAGTACTTTTTTCGTTGCTCAATACACATAAGTATTAGGATACATTATTGATTGCACTGAAACAGAGTACCCTCCACCACGCGCTGTAATGTGGCTTTCGGGCTGCTTCTGTAGATATAAATACTATCACAGATTTTAGAACATCTCAAGGTGCTACTTCGTTGAAAGTTGTTTCATCATCCTCTACAAGGGCGTGTTCATTCACACCAAAACTATACATACCTTTCCTCAAATGAAGTACAGAGTAGTCTCTTAAGCTATCTGCTTTTACTGTACATGGAACTGCAGTGCGTGATTCTGTTCACATTCGTCCTGCATATACTTTTTAACAGATACTTCATCACGTGCTCACATCAAATTAAAGAATTTTTCATCTGTATTTCCGTTCACAAACATGCTGACTACCCGATGCGACTCGATACGCTATACCACTAATCATTAAAATTGAACAACCAGAAACCAGTAACATTTTGAGAACAAACCATGTGTCTGGCACATAGATCGATAATACATATAACGACAATGTACTAATGTAACAAAACAAAAGTACAGCCTGCTTGAAAAACAGCGTTTACGATCTTACTGCGTAAATAAAAAAATGATTTTACAACTAAATATTACACACACACACACACTACATGCACTGAAGAGCCAAAGAAATTGGTACAAGTGCCTAATATCGTGTAGGACCATCGCGAGCACCCAGGAGTGCCGCAACACGACGTCGCATGAACTCGAATAGTGTCTGAAGTAGTGCAGGAGAGAACTTACACCATGAATCCTGCAGGGCTGTCCATAAATCCGTAAGAGTACGATGAGATGGAGATCTCTTCTCAGCAACACGTTACAAGTCATCCCAGGAATGTTGAATAATGTTCATGTCTGCGGAGTTTGGTGGCCTGCGGAATTGCTTAAACTCAGAAGAGTACCACTCTGTTTCAGTTCTGGACGTGTGGGGTGTCACATTGCCCTGCTGGAATTGCCCAGGTCCGTCGCAATGCACAATGGAGACGAATGGATGCAGGTGATAAGACACCTGTCAGAGTGGTATCTAGACGCGTCAGGGATATCATATCACTCCAATTGCACACGACCCACACCATTACTGAGTCTCCACCAGCTTGAACAGTCCCCTTCTGACATGCAGAGTCCATGGATTAATGACGTTGGGTCTATATCCGTACTCGTCCATCCGCTCGATACAATTTGAAACGAGACTCGTCCAACCAGGCAACATGTTTCCAGTCATCAATAGTCCAATGTCGGTGTTGACTGGCCCACGTCAGGCATAAAGTTTTGTGTGGCCTTGGACTCAGAAAGTCCATTCCGATGATGTTCCGTTGAATGGTATGCACTCTGACGTTTCACTGAATGGTACGCACATTGACACTTGTTGATGCCCAGCATTGAAATCTGCAGCCATTTGATGGAAGGGTTGCACTTCTGTCACGTTGAAAAATTCTCTTCATTCGCCGCTGGTCTATTTCTTGGAGGATCTTTTCTGGGCGCAGCGATGTCAGGTATTTGATATTTTACCAGATTCCTGATATTTACTGTACACTCGTGAAATGGTCGTATGGGGAAATCCCCACTTCAACGGAACCTCGGAGATGCTGTGTCCCATCACTCGTGCGCCCACTATTACACGACGTTCAAACTCACTTACATTTTGATTACTCATGTCTGTACTAGTTCCTTTGGTGTTTCAGTGTATAATTAGACGTACTGATATAGCTTGGTTATATTTAGGTACCGCCCAAAAATAAGCCATGCCCGAGAACTATAGCAACAAATAAAATATTTTATTTAATAGCAGCTCTGGTGTAATATCGCTATAGCGCATTTTATACAATAATATTCCAAGTAAACAATGAAACGCTTCCACTGTATCTGCATCTTAGACACGTACACAGTGAAGTTCTTAGACACATACACAACGAAGTTTTGCGCCCTTCATGTGCAAAAGAAAAGGCAAAAGGATCATTCCTGATGGTATGGCATGTCTGTCTGCTCGCCCTACAATATGTATAATTTCCAAGTGGTACGTGTGGATGTTGGATATAAAAGCGCAGCTTATCACAGCCAGCATCTGAGAAGTTCTTATGTTGTCCATTTTTGAGTTTGTCTGTCACGTTAATAAAACATACTTTGCAACAGCACCCAAAATTATTTTAATTGTTTCTAGTGACGATTTGATGTCTTCTTACAAACTAATGAATTAGATTTAATGAAGGGTAAATGACCTGTGTTTCTTCGACACTAACAGGGAAACCAAAACACCTGGCCTGGGTAAAGTACGCGATCCTCCCCAACCACCCAACACAGAGTAACCATGTACCAAACATACCAAATTATATGTATGAATACACTTCCCAACAAAAATGCTTGTGACGATTTATCTTAGGTTGCTTTTTCTGAGAAGCACACCACGTTTCTAATCCTGCAAATAAGGGTACTTCGCTAGCTCGTTGATACAGTTAATCAATAAAGAACATACGATATCACTGAAAGCATAAAATGTTACATCAGTAATTACATAAAAGATTATGAGAGAAATTGCTACAAACCAGTTTGCAGTTATTTTAAAGTGATCACTTTTCTATATAATAATATTAGTAGTAGCAGTAGTAGTAGCAACAATAGAAGCAGTACTTTCTGTCGCTGTTGTCGTAGTAATATTCCATTCAAAAATTGGTTTGATGAATCTGTCCACTTTAGAATATCCTGTTGCTAGTCTCATTTCCGCTTAACTACTGCAACCTATATTCAATTGAACCTGCTAACTTTGGCCAAGTCTCATTCTACAAATTGTTTCTGTCCTAACTTTCTCCATGACCAAAGTGAACATTTCTTGAAGCCACAGATTCTATCTAATTAACTTATCCTTTCTTTTCAGTCAATTGGTAGCTTAAAATTTCCTCCACAACTCACCTCCACACTTTTCATTTTTAACTCGACCTGCCTACCTGATCTTCAGCATTCTTCTGTAACAAAACATCTCTACAGGGATAATTTTTGCACCATGTATAAACTCTAGGGATTGATCGATTAGAGCAAGGCTTCCCAACGTGTGGTCCGCGGACTCCTTGGGGGTCCGCCGGCTCTTTCTAGGGCGTCCGCGGCCATCTTTCACCAAATCGTGTAAAATAATGAGTAAAATTATTGAATAAAAAAGTGAAAATCAAATTCATCACTACTTTCTTCCGTGTGAAAAACATGTGTACTTTTACTTCAGGTCGTATTCCCAAGCAGCCTTTGCGGTTCCTAAGTGAGAACGCATACATAGTTTAGTGCCGGAGAATGCAGCTTCTCTGATCGACTGTTTCGCAACAATACGGGGGTCGTTTGTGCGCCGGCTCACGGCGCTAGATACGCTGAAACCTTTTACGCATGCGCGGAGCGTGCTTTGTCGACCAATCACAGCGCTCGCTGGCTAGTATGCAGCCCTAGGAATAATTAAATGTTAAACTTGCTTTGTCAGTGCACTACTTATTTCATAAGTCGATTTTTGACCAATTTATTACTTCTAACATGGATCGGTGGCCGAAGTCAGGTTCATTGAAGAAGGGTGCAGTTTCTCCATCGCCTTCACAACAAGGGAAGTTTCCAGTTGAAATGAATGAGGGAGGGAGGACGACCAAAGGAAGAACAATCACAAGAAGCTCCACAGCCGGATTTATTATGTGAAAACGCTGCAAGTACTCCATTGGTTGCAATATCCTGTGGAAGTGGAATAACCAAGAAGCGTAAGTACAACGAAAGCTATTTAGAAATGGGCTTTATGGAGAAAAAGGAGGGTAAAGCTCAGTATTTAATTTGTGCCCGAGCCCTTCCGAACAGTTCAATGGTTCCAGTTAAATTGAGCCGTCATTTTGAAGGTACTCACTCGGATTTGCATAATAAAGACATCGATTTTTTCAAAAGGAAGAGTGCTGAACTAGCTGATTCTCAGCATTGAATGAAAACTCATGCAAAAACAATTAATGAAAATCCACTAAAATCTTCTTTCTTGGTTAGTTATCGAGTGGCAAAAACAGGTAAAGCTCATACCAGTGCAGAAAATCTCATAAAGCCGTGTCTTAATGATATTGTTTCTTGCATGGTAGACGAAAAGGCAGTAAAGCTTGTATGTTCGGTGCTATTATCAAACAATACTGTCAAGAGGCGCATTGTTGACAGGTCAAGTGATGTGAAAGACACTCTTGTTTCTCGCATCCAACGCAATTCATTTTCTCTGCAGATAGATGAATCCACTGATGTTGCAGGATTAGCGATTTTATTGTTTTTTGTCCTTTATGAATATTCTGGATGATCTGAGGAGGACCTCTTATTGTCCAGACCACTACCTGCCAACACAACAGGTGCTGAAATATTCCGTCTATTGGACGATTTTTTAAGGACTAAGGAAGTTTCATGGCGTAATAGCATAGATGTGTGCACAGATGGTGCAAAAGCTATGACGGGTCCTACAGTCGGAGCAATAACGAAAATAAAAGAAAACGCCAAGAATTGCAGCAGTAGTCATTGTGCTCTGCACAGATACGCTTTAGCTATGAAAAAAATGTCTGTTTAGTTCAAGAAAGTTGCAGACGAATCCATTCAAATCATTAACTACATAAAATCAAGGCCGTTGAAGTCAAGACTTTTCACAATACTGTGTGAAGATATGGGAAGCCTTCATCGTTCCTTGCTTTTCCACACAGAAGTGAGGTGGCTCCCACGTGGGAATGCACTCTCTCGGTTGTACGAATTAAGATTGGAAGTCTTAGCTTTCCTTTTGGAACATAACACCAAATTAACTGACCTTATTAATGACGAAAATTAGCAGTGTATACTTGCCTATTTGTCTGATACTTTCTCCAATATGAACGAAATGAATATTTCACTCCAAGGGCAAAGTGAAACAAAAGGTCACTGCTATCGACAAAGTTCGAGCATTCAAGAGAAAAATCAATTTTTGGGCAGAGAGTATGAAGGAGGGGGAGATCGAGTGTTATCCTCTTCTGAAGGAGTTTTTGAAGAACAAAACATTGCCGCTTGGGAAGAATTTGTTTCATCAAATCCTAGAACATCTCCGAAGCTTAATGTCATTGTTGGAGCATTATTTCCCAACAGCTGAAGATGAGAAGCTTCAGAAATACGAATGGGTGGTCAGCCCATTCACTATATCCAAAAAGCCGAACATTCTATCATCACATGAATGTGAGTTGTTGATAGAAATCGCCACAGACCCTACCTTGAAATCAAGTTTTGACGGTTACTCACACTTTTGGATCCGTTTTGATAACAAGAAATACCACCCCCTTGTTGAAAAGCAAAACGTGTACTTCTTCCGTTTGCCACAACATACATGTGTGAATCTGGATTCTCGATCTATGCTGCCCACAAAACTAAGTATCGTACCGAAGCTGTCTAGACACGGAACTAGATATCCGTCTCCAGTTGTCAAGAATTGAACCCAACTTTTCAAAATTGTGCCAGCAGAAGCACCCTCAACCATCACATTAGGTTTCCATTAATATTCCTACAGACTCATCTATAGTAAAGAAGAAAGCATTTTTCTTCGTAGATGCTCAGCGAAAGTGCCTGAACTATAGCTCTATAGGAATTTTGTTTCTGTCTTCTATCATTTACAAAATAATTATTAATCGAATTCTGTTGGCATTCATATTTTAGTTACGAAAATTGAAATGATCTCTAAAGCTAATTTCTTTTCTTTATAATATATGGCCTGCCTATTACATGCTACTACTCTGACACTATATTGTGGCAACTGGCTGCGTGCGTAAAGAAATGAGGACTTTTCACATGCCACCCTGTAAAAGGTAAACCTCCTCTACCAGAACTGTTTCCTTTGAGAAAAAAGTCTTACGTTCTGTGAAATGCTTTGTTTTCTTATATAGAAACAAGAGTGTTTGTTTGTTTGTTTGCTTTCCTAAGTTGTTTACAATCGAGGCTGACTGCCACGATACAGTGTCCAAGTAGTAGTTGAAGTTGTCAGCTGTGGCTAAACCGCTGCCACGCCGCCTGCCAGTTGCCAACTATCAAGTGACAGTACACTGTTGCAATGCCGCCTGCTAGCTGCCGACTATGGACTGACAGCTGCCGTTCAGTAGATATGCAAGACGTAAAAATAACTAGACTTTTCTAGCTGTCTACCTGGGCACGAAAATCGGTTGTGGAACTGGAAAACGGCTTTATAAAATCAGATTTCCAGAATCGATTTTGAAGTGTTTACCTGACCAACCAAAAGCGGCACTGGGACATCGGCTTACGAAATCCGGTTTCGGAAACGCATGTAAACTGGATGAATGTATTCCCAGACATTGCACCACAGATGTCACAATTGTCCTTTAAAGTCAATTCCTTGGCCTCTTTATTTTCGTGTTGTGTTTGTATCCCGAATCATGGGTTTACCTCTTTTCTTCACAGCTGCGCGGAATGGCCATGCAGTCTAAGGCGCCATGTCGTCGTGGATTGCGCAGCCAATCCGCCGGAGGTTCGAGTCCTCCCTCGCACACGTGTGTGTGTGTGTGTGTGAGTGTGTGTGTGTTGTCCTTAGCGAAGGTTAAACTTAGGTTAATAGTGTGTAAGAATAGGGACTGATGACCTCAGCAGTTAAGTCCCATGTACTTTACATACGTTTGAACATTTTTCTTCGGATTTCACGAAAAAGCACACACACACACACGTGACTGTTACGAAGTATGAGTGCTCCTTACACAACAGTAGCCAAACAGTAGAAGTGAACAGACCACAAGCGGCAGCTTACCAACAGCGAACAGTTTGGATGTGGCGTTGATTGCTCTTGGAGGAAGGCAGCTCAAACATGTGAAATGTCTACATCTACATCCATACTCCGCAAGCCACCTGACGGTGTGTGGCGAAGGGTACCTTGAATACCTCTATCAGTTCTCCCTTCTATTCCAGTCTCGTATTGTTCGTGGAAAGAAGGATTGTCGGTATGCTTCTGTGTGGGCTCTAATCTCTCTGATTTTATCGTCATGGTCTCTTCGCGAGATATACGTAGGAGGGAGCAATATACTGCTAGACTCCTCGGTGAAGGTATGTTCTCGAAACTTCAACAAAAGCCCGTACCGAGCTACTGAGCGTCTCTCCTGCAGAGTCTTCCACTGGAGTTTATCTATCATCTCCGTTACGCTTTCGCGATTACTAAGTGATCCTGTAACGAAGCGCGCTGCTCTCCGTTGGATCTTCTCTATCTCTTCTATCAACCCTGTCTGGTACGGATCCCACACTGCTGAGCAGTATTCAAGCAGTGGGTGAACAAGTGTACTGTAACCTACTTCCTTTGTTTTCGGATTGCATTTAGTTAGGATTCTTCCAATGAATCTCAGTCTGGCATCTGCTTTACCGACGATCAACTTTAGATGAGCATTCCATTTTAAATCACTCCTAATGCCTACTCCCAGATAATTTATGGAATTAACTGCTTCCAGTTGCTGACCTGCTATATTGTAGCTAAATGATAAGGGATCTTTCTTTCTATGTATTCGCAGCACGTTACACTTGTCTACATTGAGATTCAATTGCCATTCCCTGCACCATACGTCAATTCGCTGCGGATCCTCCTGCATTTCAGTACAATTTTTCATTGTTACAACCTCTCGATATACCAAGTAATTTTAATCAGGCTATAGTATGTTGAACAAAGGGAATAAATCCACTAGTAAGTGTCTGGATACTGTGGAAATTCAAATTGGATCGTTAATTTCAAGTTGTTTGCATTCATCTCTAAACCAAAGACTATTGATACTTCGGGGGGAGGGGGCGTCATTGGGAACATGGCACTTCCATGGGTTTCGCTCTGAAATTTAAAGTTACTGTGCTCTTGACTGACTAGGGGTCCGCCATGGATTTTCGACTGAAGAAGGAGTCCGACGGCTGAAAAGGTTGGGAAACCCTGGATTAGAGGATAGGGAACAAAACAATTCTAACGAACTTATGTACGAAAATGCATGGCTTCAGTGCTAGATACCATTTATTCAGTCATACATTGTTACAGAGTCTGTGGTCTAATACCTGCACGCGCTGTACCATGCAGCCACAGTTACAGTACGCATGTTTTCCTCCTGAAGGGTGGTCCTCATCCTCATACGTCATGCCCAGGCGCAATCTCCTACCATAGTAACTGGTAATGTAGTGTGCGATTCACTTCGCTTGCTGACCCACCTTGTAGAGAATGTGATATATCGCTGCACACGACCTTTCCGTATTCGAATTGAGAGCTTCCCGACATGGTGTTTACGTACGGGAAGGCTAAGGGCAACGGGCGGTGGTCGGCAAGGTTGCATCAGGAGACCTATCCCCACCGAAGACAATCACAGCGTTCGATGTTTGCAGCAGTGTTTCGCCCTTTATCTGAGACAGGTCGTTTCAGGAAGCAGGAAATCATGCAGGACGTACCCGAAACGTTCGGACACAAGACTTGGAGGAAAGTGTGATTAGCACTGTGGAAGGCGACCGCTGTGTCAGTATCAAGCAGTTGGCCCGCCAGTTCAGCGTAAGCCAGACGACTGTGTGGAACATTCTCAACCACTGTTGCTACCTATAACACTCACAGTGTGTGCGGGGCTCACTAGCGACAGACTTTCCACATCGGGAGCAGTTTTGTCACTGGTTTCTTCACCAGGAAATCATGATTACGGGATTTGTGTCATCCATCCTATCCACAGATGAGGCCACATTTGCACGAAATGGTATCTCCAGCTTAACAGTCATCTACGGGATAGTATGCATAACACTCATGCTATGGTGACAGTGAATCATCAGCATCAACGCAACCGGAATATGATTGCCGGTATAATTGGCGACCGTATTTTGGGACCAATCTTCCTTCCACGTTGCTTGACAGGCCAGAACCATTGGCGTTTCTTGCGGAAGAATTCGCCACTCCTGCTGGAAGAAATGCCATTGATGATTCAAAGGGATATGTGACTGCTAGATGATGGTGCTCCAGCCCACTTCGCCGTTAATGTACGGACACATCTCAATCGCGTCTTCCCAGGTTCATGGATCGGACGAGGGAGTTCAGTTGCTTGGCCTGCTCGTTCACCATATCTCAGTCGGTGCGATTTCTGGTTATGGGGCCATCTCAACAGTATCGTGTACACATAGCCCATTCCAGGTGTGAAGACACTGGAGCTGTATATTCATGCGGCCTTTGACGGTGTTCGGATGCAGCCTGGCCAATGTGAACGTGTGGGACAGACGTTGAGGCATATGGAAACAATTTTCAACACATACTGTAAGTGTGGCTGTATGGTACAGCGTGCGATACCGCAGTCTCTCCTATGAAATATGACCGAGGAAATTGTCTCTAGTATCGAAGCCATGCATTTCCGAATGCACGTGCAGTAGACTTTTAGAATGAGATTTTCACTCTGCAGCGGAGTGTGCGCTGATATGAAACTTCCTGGCAGATTAAAACTGTGTGCCCGAGCCAGACTCGAACTCGGGACCTTTGCCTTTCCCGAGTTCGAGTCTCGGTCGGGCACACAGTTTTAATCTGCCAGGAAGTTTCATATCAGCGCACACTACGCTGCAGAGTGAAAATCTCATTCTGGAAACATCCCCCAGGCTGTGGCTAAGCCATGTCTCCGCAATATCCTTTCTTTCAGGAGTGCTAGTTCTGCATGGTTCGCAGGAGAGCTTCTGTAAAGTTTGGAAGGTAGGAGACGAGGTACTGGCAGAAGTAAAGCTGTGAGTACCGGGCGTGAGGCGCGCTTCGGTAGCTCAGTTGGTAGAGCACTTGCCCGCGAAAGGCAAAGGTCCCGAGTTCGAGTCTCGGTCGGGCACACAGTTTTAATCTGCCAGGAAGTTTCAGTAGACTTTGAAACGTCCCCTTTCTTAACAATTATACATGACTGTGCTTAAACTGACACACAATATTTTTAGCGCAACGCAATCTATCAAAGATCCCTGCAAAAGAATGGCCCTGAATAACATTAAACTATACCTTTCACAGATCACTTACCTCACAAAAATCTTCATTACTCGAACTACTGCAAGACAGCGAGCGCCACTACTGCCAGCTAAATAAAAGATTCAAACTACGGAAGGCACTAACTACTGATAGGGATAGTTAGCAAATGAAAGATATTAATAGAGAACAAACAATGTATTTACCTTAATAGTCATAATATATATAGCAGTTCATGACAAATTACAAAACTCCACCATCTCTCTCCCACATCCACCACTGCTGGCGGCTCACCTCCAACTGCGCAACGCTACGCGCTGTTCACAGCCAGCTGCCTAACACTACAATGGCGAGTATTACAACAATGCAAAGCAGCCACAGACTGCACACAGCACAGTCAGTGATTTTCATACAGAGGTGGCGTTACCAATAAAAAAACCTAACCAGCCTACTTACATAGCCCCCATGCTCCCCACAAAAAATTTTACAAATTGTTTTGGGCACTGGGCAATACATAATTGTTAAAATTTTTCATGATCATAATTACAATAACAAAGAAATCAAATGCACACACTTATTGATACAATGTTGGTCAAAAGCAAAAATTTTCTCACAGTCCATAAAGATAGTTCTGATCATTCATCATAATAGTAATTACAGTTTTTTTTTCACAAAGTCTCATTAGTAAAAGAAATTGCACACAGAAGTAGTGGATTTCCATGCAGTCGTAAAGAAGTAGTGTTGTCCTTCCAACGGAAAGACAGTGCTGACTCTTGACATGCTGACAGGTAATGGGCCACAACAGAGCAAACCCACAGCAGAGTCAGTCGAAGTTTTGAAGAGTATTGGTAGGTAGGTCATCACGGAGCAGACCCACTGTAGTCCTGGTAGAGATTACGGTACTGGTGGGCCACCAGAGGTGCAGACCCACTGCAGTCCTTGAAGAAATGGCCAGCAGCCATCTGTTGTGACTGTGCAGGTGCACAATCACCATCGAAGAGTCTTGCGAACAATATAGCAAGTCCATAAACCACCACTCGTGCACTCACAAAATAATTTTTTTTTGAAATGTCCTTAGAACCAGCAATGCTGTTATCCAGTCCCTTGCTGAATTTTTAACACACATGCAAACACTAACAGTCCCAACTTCTCACATACTGTGCATATATTATGGCCAACAGAACCGTGTGCAGTGAAATGATACTTAATTTGAAGAACTGGTGTCTATACAATTATAAATTTACAACATAAGAATACAATTACAAAGGTACAAAATACATCATTAAAGAACATAACAATACAGATAACATTTGTAGTAATAGGGGCTTTACAAAAGAATAGAAATAAACATATACATCAGTGTTACAGGAATTATGACATAAGTACATACATAAAATATCAGAATAACTTTCGAAACATCAACTTCACACATGAGCATTAAAACAGAACAGAGTAAATAATGTTTAAACATCTTTACAAAGTAAATAACATATTATTAGAAAAATTCTACAACATAAGTCTTATCAGATAAACATATAAAGACAGGAAAAATATAAATACACAAGGGTAGACAAACACATAGTGGGATAACACAAGGAAAGGACAGGGTTTGTTTTACTGCAGTATTTTGCAAACAAAACTTTCTTTACTTCTCGGAGATCTCCCTTCGTTCTTCATTATTTCCAAAAGTCCTATCTATACCTGCTTTCTGTACTTTTCTCATATAGCCTCTCAGTGCATTTCTTCAAATTCATCGCAACTCATTCTCTTATATAGTCTTAAGCTAACTTAAATCTACTGAGCTCAGATGCTAAACTAAGGGACGAGGCAATGCAGCAGCACAAAACAATTAACACAAACAGCAATGACAAAAAAATGAACATTGGCACATCAATTGCAATATTACGACTAATATAAGGCAATGAGCAGCAAACAAGAAAAATAAATCAGTAGTAAACTGCCTTAGCAGAGTAACACAAAGTCAAATTCAGTAACACTATGCCTGGCAAACAGCAGCTTATATCTAAACATGACAAAGCTCAAGCAGAAAAAATATTACACTAAAAATGGCCATGTCTAGTACCTATGTCACATCTTAACACTAGAGTGATGCATCACGATAACTTACTCTACCAAAAAATTACCAAGTAGTTGAAAAGATATTATGTATGCAGTTCCTGTGAAGGTAAATGTCTTTTTGTGCTCCCTCATTTTTTGAAAAAAATTATTATTTACTCGATCTGTAGACAGAAAGTATTTGTATTAGTACATCTATAAAATTTTATTTTAACCAATGCTGAAGTGCAGCTAGAAACTAGATATTAAACAAAATGAGTTAAGCCGGCCGAAGTGGCCGTGCGGTTAAAGGCGCTGCAGTCTGGAACCGCAAGACCGCTACGGTCGCAGGTTCGAATCCTGCCTCGGGCATGGATGTTTGTGATGTCCTTAGGTTAGTTAGGTTTAACTAGTTCTAAGTTCTAGGGGACTACTGACCTCAGCAGTTGAGTCCCATAGTGCTCAGAGCCATTTTTTGAAAATGAGTTAATAAATACATAAAGCAAGCCATGTGGCATTTCTCTCAACTAGCACGACAATAGCCATGAAATGTTTCTCATCGTTTCATTAGGCATTTTAGTAAATATCATAAATTAAGAGCTCCACAGTATAATCATATGTTTTCAAGTTCGACCGTGTCGTTTTTGCAATGCTTTCTACAAAGGAATGTCAATAGCGAGGTTAATGGCCTCTTTTTTTCTGTCACCTAATGGCCGTTTCTCCAGGTGGCTGGCACAGGTGGCCACTCAAGATGCCTTACGTCAAGGTCACTTACCTTTCTTACCGAAATATTTACGACAACAGTTTCCGTTACAGTGGCAGTCTCATATAAAAATATTTCACAGGTCAAGAATTTGCGTTACAAATCTGTAGAAACAAAATCCTATTGATATAACAGTGTCCAAAATGTTTTCGTCGGCAATGTAATACATTCACGCATTTACATACCTTTCATAACTCTTAAAGTACGATTCTTGGTTTCCAACAACCTGTTTCACAAACCAGAGTGAGTCCCTAACCACTACTCATTATTCCTTACCTTATTCGTCGACACTTCTTAAATATTGTATGATAACAGATACGTAGCATACTCAAATAACTCATATAGCATCAGCTTATTGATCATAAACATACCGAAACAGCATAATACACATAGTCATCGTAAAAATATCATAACACCTCAGTCAACTCTCAAAATCGTCGTAGCTTCCTCCAATAATTTCAAAACCTAAAAAAAAATTCTCTGCTCATGTCAAAAGTGTCATCTGCCTCAAACGTACTTTAAAAATCGTGATCCCATACCAAATATATCATTCAAAGCTCTCATAGTATCACAATGGTTCCAAAAAAATATGAACAGTTCACAAAGTACGAACAACATACAATTTCGTAAGTGTGAAGTTATCCAACTGTGTAATTACGTAAACATCTGTCACTGACGTAGTAAAAAAAATGTTTCTTTCTCTGTTAAATGATCAGGTAGCTGTGTAATTTATGTGTTACAGAAATATGGTACCGATGTGTAAAGTTGTATAAGCAAATACCATATTAGCTAGGGCTCCTTGTACTTGCCAAACACATGGTACACAAAGTAAGCGTGTACCCCCCTGAGGATTAATGTAATTATACCCTCAGGTGTTACAGATTACAGCAATGGAATGAAATGTATCACGGAAAACTTTCTTTGTAATTCAAAAATCTTGAAAAATAAATGTTTTAAGTATAAGATTAATCACTCAAATGCGTGTACTGTAGCGCTAAACTGTGCGTCTTGTCGCAACATAATCTCTGTGGAAGTGTCGTAGTTATCGTCCTCCGAAAGCTAAGTTCTGCAGAAGTCAATGTACTTACCTCATGATAAATGAAAGTGAAATGCTTTGCGTATAGATATCGTAGTTATTATGCTTATTGGCGTGATGAAGAAAGTACTGTACAGTAACGTGTTGTTGTGCTACGGAAAAGGCTGTCTCATTGTAGCTATACCACAAAAGTTACTACTAAAACATGTTTTACTTTCCAGAATAAAACAGAAAACTGTGCAGATATAAAACAAAAACACTGCAAAAGCAACATTGTAAAGTGTCACTCATTAGTAGCGTCGTGATAAAATCGTGTAGCTGTCACATAAACTAACCACTGTGTCATCTGGTATCTCACAGAAAGTACTTTAAATCCAGAATGTATTTTCATGTAAACCAAAATGTTGCATTAAAATCTCAAGTTAAAAAAGCACATTTTCTCTCAATAAACGGTTTTACGTGTGAAATGTGGTGTAAACCGTTACTCTTCCTAGTACTCAGAGTTTCAACTTGAACGTAATTATCATGCGGTATACGTCGGTAAAGAATACTGGAATTTTTCTCAAGGTTAGCGTCTTATGTTATTTTTCCCTGAGCCAGCCGGCGCAGGTAGCTGCCTGCGGTGCGAGTCATTGTCTATCTCTTTGTTGGCGCGCGCCGTTATTGGGATTAGGAGACCGAACTTCTACAAATTCGCCTTGCCGAGAGGGCCCAGCTCTGTTAGAATCCTGCCAGTTCTGATGCAATTCAGGTCTGTCGTTACGTCGGTAGATTCCGTAGTTTCTTCCTTGTCCGTCACGTGGTGGAGAATTTCTCCCTGAATCGTAACTGTGCGCCGAACTGTTGCGTCTGAAGTCATTCTGCATCCCTTGATAATAATTGTTTTGGTTTCCGTATCGTCTGTGTCTCTGGCTGTCTCTGTGATAGTCATTACTATGGAAATGCAATCTTTCTCTGTAATTATTTTTACTCTGCCAACGGTTGTCATACGGGTGGTTTCTGTTTTGGTCACGATTTGTGTTGTGAGAATAGCCTTGTCGTGTCCAGTTATTGTTTCTGTCGTCACGGAATTGTGACGTATGTGACCTGTAGTGATTGTTTTCCTGTTTTCGCATCCGGCGACTGTCTGTGTCAATTTCTAATTCTTGTAGGAGTCCCTGAAAAGCTTCAATGTCGTCTTTGCAACGTCCTGCCAAAATACACTCCTGGAAATGGAAAAAAGAACACATTGACACCGGTGTCTCAGACCCACCATACTTGCTCCGGACACTGCGAGAGGGCTGTACAAGCAATGATCACACGCACGGCACAGCGGACACACCAGGAACCGCGGTGTTGGCCGTCGAATGGCGCTAGCTGCGCAGCATTTGTGCACCGCCGCCGTCAGTGTCAGCCAGTTTGCCGTGGCATACGGAGCTCCATCGCAGTCTTTAACACTGGTAGCATGCCGCGACAGCGTGGACGTGAACCGTATGTGCAGTTGACGGACTTTGAGCGAGGGCGTATAGTGGGCATGCGGGAGGCCGGGTGGACGTACCGCCGAATTGCTCAACACGTGGGGCGTGAGGTCTCCACAGTACATCGATGTTGTCGCCAGTGGTCGGCGGAAGGTGCACGTGCCCGTCGACCTGGGACCGGACCGCAGCGATGCACGGATGCACGCCAAGACCGTAGGATCCTATGCAGTGCCGTAGGGGACCGCACCGCCACTTCCCAGCAAATTAGGGACACTGTTGCTCCTGGGGTATCGGCGAGGACCATTCGCAACCGTCTCCATGAAGCTGGGCTACGGTCTCGCACACCGTTAGGCCGTCTTCCGCTCACGCCCCAACATCGTGCAGCCCGCCTCCAGTGGTGTCGCGACAGGCGTGAATGGAGGGACGAATGGAGACGTGTCGTCTTCAGCGATGAGAGTCGCTTCTGCCTTGGTGCCAATGATGGTCGTACGAGTGTTTGGCACCGTGCAGGTGAGCGCCACAATCAGGACTGCATACGACCGAGGCACACAGGGCCAACACCCGGCATCATGGTGTGGGGAGCGATCTCCTACACTGGCCGTACACCACTGGTGATCGTCGAGGGGACACTGAATAGTGCACGGTACATCCAAACCGTCATCGAACCCATCGTTCTACCATTCCTAGACCGGCAAGGGAACTTGCTGTTCCAACAGGACAATGCACGTCCGCATGTATCCCGTGCCACCCAACGTGCTCTAGAAGGTGTAAGTCAACTACCCTGGCCAGCAAGATCTCCGGATCTGTCCCCCATTGAGCATGTTTGGGACTGGATGAAGCGTCGTCTCACGCGGTCTGCACGTCCAGCACGAACGCTGGTCCAACTGAGGCGCCAGGTGGAAATGGCATGGCAAGCCGTTCCACAGGACTACATCCAGCATCTCTACGATCGTCTCCATGGGAGAATAGCAGCCTGCATTGCTGCGAAAGGTGGATATACACTGTACTAGTGCCGACATTGTGCATGCTCTGTTGCCTGTGTCTATGTGCCTGTGGTTCTGTCAGTGTGATCATGTGCTGTATCTGACCCCAGGAATGTGTCAATAAAGTTTCCCCTTCCTGGGACAATGAATTCACGGTGTTCTTATTTCAATTTCCAGGAGTGTAATATTTCTTAAATGTTCAGACAAGTTCATTAAGCAAATGCGGATGAGTTCTGAGGGGCTGTATGGGTTTGACAGGTACTGATTCTTGTGCAACATGTCTTCAAAATATTTCACAAGACTGGAGAATTCAGATTGTTCGAAATGTTTCATCATTATGATGCCATGTTTTACTCAGTCTTGTGTGGCTTGAGACCAATATGCTGAGAGGAAGGCATGGTAAAACTCTCCTTCACTGTGGCAATCGTGAATGACCGACCGCATTCTTACAGCTGGTTCATTCTCTAAGTAGCCACACATAAATTCTAACCTGTGCTCTAATGACCAGTTGGGAAGAAAACAATGAGAGAATTGATGAAGCCACGCTTGTGGATGAATGTCGTTGTCGGAATTCTTAAATGTTTTGAATTTACGTGTAGTAATGAACAGCTTATAGTCAAAATCATCATGCTGGCGAGTCGCATGTCGGTCATTCTTACGTCGTGTCGGCGGTTCAATCTCAAAATTCGGTGCACATTGCCGATTTCTTTCATAACTTCCGAAATGCCCTGTGTTATTATTTTGCGTCCTTTCTGTATTTCTAAGTCCCTCTTCTCGTGTTGGAGGACGAGTGTCCTCTGAAATTTGTAATTTTTGTATTACTTGTGCCAACTGATCTTGTACTTTCCGGATTTCTCTTTTGTACTGTATATTGATTTGATTTTGATTGAATTTCCTAATTTGTTCGCACTCTTCTGTGTCATTAAAGACTATCGGTTTTGTGTCATTCTGATTATCATCTACCTTCGTAGATAAATTAGTGAACTGATCCGAAAGTTCGGCTACTTTCTCCGATAGTGAACACATTTCCTCAGTGTGTTTTTCTGAACCAAGTTTCAGAGTGTCCATTTGTGTTGAAATCGAATCTACTGTGTCCTTTAAGATTTCTTGAGTTTTTGCAAGTTGCGTAACCGAATCGGTAGATGCAACTGAGACAATTTTAGCCGACAAGGTCTCATGATTTTCATGAACAATGGTTTGCAGTTCTTTTATGGCTGCTTCGTGATTCTGTAATGCATTTTCATGCCGCGAAAAAATAGGTTGAAAATGCTCACAAATTTGTGTTTTTACGTCATTGGAGACTTTTTGACATTTCGATTCAATGTTATGTAACTCAGTAGTTAAATCTTCACGTGTTTTTTCAAGTGTGGTGTCTAACTTTTGAAGCTTTTGCTGTGTTTGTCTCTGATTTTGTTCCATTGTGTCTAACTTTTGAAGATTTTGTTCCATTGTGTCCAACTGTTGCTGTGTTTGTCTCTGATTTTGTTTCATTTGCTGCATTAATTGCAATAATAATGTGTTAGTGTCTGGAATCGGTTCCTCTATGCTTTTCGGCACTGCATCTGCACCGGCAACATTTACATTTTGACGAGCAGAAAATGTGTCTTGACTTATTTGAGAGAACGGTGAGGACCCAAAACCTGAATCTGCAGTATTTGCAAGATTGTGTCCTGTCATTTCGTATTCCTGAGGCGAGCTGTTGCCTACCGATCGATCGATAATGCTTCCCTGTTCACTACTTGTTTCATTGTCTACGCCGTTATTTGACGCCCGCTCCATTTCCCTATGCACAGTTACCAAATTACTACTTTGAATGTCTGTTAATTCATTACACAGTGGTGCTGATAAGCTACGCTCGTCGTCACTATTATTTCTCAGTTTACTTTGTAGCCTAGTGTTACGTTTTTCACACGCCATTATTGTCACAATATTTCACACGATAACACAGAAAAGCACAATTTGAAGAGCAAAAACAAGAGAACACGTTAACATAGCACTGAAAATAATATCTAGTTAATTGCAGCTGCGAAATATTTGGTGCAAATCTACATGCATGCCACAACTGTTTTACTGTACAACAATGAAAAACTAGAACTACAAAGGAAATTCTCTCTATGATTACACGCTAGCAATAAACAAAAGCTACACTAATTACACAAACTACAAGAAAAAAATCAGAAGATTCCAGTGAGGTATCCTCGGCTAAGGGTCGACATATGAAACGTCCCCTTTCTTAACAATTATACATGACTGTGCTTAAACTGACACACAATATTTTTAGCGCAACGCAATCTGACTATCAAAGATCCCTGCAAAAGAATGGCCCTGAATAACATTAAACTATACCTTCCACAAATCACTTACCTCACAAAAATCTTCATTACTCGAACTACTGCAAGACAGCGAGCGCCACTACTGCCAGCTAAATAAAAGATTCAAACTATGGAAGGCACTAACTACTGATAGGGATAGTTAGCAAATGAAAGATATTAATAGAGAACAAACAATGTATTTACCTTAATCGTCATAATATATATAGCAGTTCATGACAAATTACAAAACTCCGCCATCTCTCTCCCCACATCCACCACTGCTGGCGGCTCACCTCCAACTGCGCAACGCTACGCGCTGTTCACAGCCAGCTGCCTAACACTACAATGGCGAGTATTACAACAATGCAAAGCAGCCACAGACTGCACACAGTACAGCCAGTGATTTTCATACAGAGGTGGCGTTACCAATAAAAAAACCTAAACAGCCTACTTACAACTTTTATCGTTCCGTATCCTCCGATCGATCAATCCCTAGGGTTTGTACACGGTGGGAAAATTCACTCTATATACGAGGCGTGTTTTTTATGTAAGGTCCGTTTTGTTGTAGACACCAGTAGTCGCTCGCATACCGCAACGAGCGCGTGCGTCGTGTACTGGCATTCCTCGGGAACAACTGTGCTCAGTTTCAGCTCTGTAGCTAACCTGCACGGTTCTGTTCTCTGCTTTCAATATGTTTAAGACTATCAACTCGCCCACCGCGTGAGAGGTTCGCTCAGTGATAAAAAGGAACCTGTCTACTGGAGAAATTCATAAACATATTTGCGAAGTGTATGGTGATACCGTCATGAGTGAAAGCAAAGTGCGTAAGTGGGTACGAGAATTCAAAGATGGCCGACACAACGTCCATGATGAGGATCTCTCCCGTCGCTCTTCTTTGTGTACGGACGATTTGGTGGCTTCAGTTGAAGCGAGGATTTGTGAGAACAGGCGCTTCACAATAATAGGCCTCTCAAACGAATTTCCTGACGTGTCGAGATCAGTGCTTTACAATATGGTTTCTGAACACCTAAAGTTTCGAAAACCGTGCTCCCGTTGGTTGCCGAAACCCCTAACATAGGACCACAAAAACCGATGATTTGAGTGTGCTATAAAGTTCTTGTTATCACGAAGAAGGTGACGGCTTCTTGTGTCAGATCGTAACTGGGGACGAAACATGGGTTTCGCGTATCACGCCCAAATCGAAGCAACAGGGCATGGAATTGATACACACACACTCGCCTGTAAATGTGAAGGCCAAACAGACTCTGTCCTAGCCAAAATCATGGTGTCGGTGTTTTTGGATAGGCATGGTGTTTTGTTGGTCGATTTCATGCAACGAGTAGCCACTATCAATGCAGAAGCATACCGCCAATCCTTGGGAAAGCTACGCACAGCGAGTAAAAACAAGAGACGCGGCACGCTGACAGAGGGAACTGTCCTTATCCATGACAATGCAAGACGTCACACTGCAGGTCAGACCCACGATTTATGGGACAGTTTCGGCTAAAAAGTTTTAGACCATCCACCCTTCAGTCCTGATCTTGCGCCGAGAGATTACCATCTGTTCCTCCACCTCAAACAACACCTCAGTGGAACCGTTACAATGACGACGACGACGTGAAAACGGCAGTGAGCTCTTGGTTATCGGAGCAGGCGGCAAGTTTGTATGAAGAGTGTATTTTAAAATTGGTTGAGAGGTATGATACGCGTTTCAACAAACTTGGCAACTATATCGAAAAATAGAGTGAAGTATGTGCTTTCCGAAAAAAAATTTACTTTTTCGAAATAACCTTTCGTTGTGTACTTATGTTCACTTCTATTCCATTTTTGCAAGCAGTGTTTACTACTTCGATACAGTCTGTTCAGCATTAGCTGATCCGATTCCACTACACTTAGTTACTTATCATTTACGTTTGTCGTTCATGTTGTAACCCAGTTTCAACACAGTATCTACTCCATTCAAATAAACTTCTACGTCATTTTCCATCCCCGCCGGAATTACAGTGACATCAGCATTTGTTTAAAGTATATATATTTTTTCTCTGAACTTTAATTCATTTTCGCAGTACCTCTGTCTCCACCCTTCTCATCTACTCCCCGCCTGAAAATATTCTTCGACTCTTATAACCACAGTCGTACTTCAGTTCAAGTTGTAGGGAGCGCTTCAATCCCTTTATCTATTCGTGGTACCTTCAGAATTTCGAAGACTATATTTCCTGTAACACTGTAGAACTTTTACTAAGTCAACAAAGGCTACATATACTACTATCGAATAACTTTATTTTATCTTCATTTGGCTGTAATAATTACATTAATGTCCACACGCCTTACATATTTATTTGATTCAGATACAATGATCACAACTTTCTATGAATCATACACAAGTACGTTAACTCCAAATTTCGTATGGAACACACTCAATTCGGGAAGACAGCATTCAGATTATATTCGGTCTATACTAACAGATAAAAAAATAGAGAACTATCACGAGACCTGGAAGGAAACACACAAAAAATTTAAATTTTTTAAATATGTTAGTTATCAGTATTAATGGACGAGAGCTTGTGAGCGTACTGCAAAGCGTCATCTGTGTTAGGCCGGCGTATCAAAGGGTGGATAGGAGCGTCAAACGTTACAAACAATTGTTTGCTGACGGCAAACATTGGGTTGGAAATTGCTTTGCCTCTTTTGCGTCAAAAGGTTGCATGTGACCCACTACTGACGTTCTACGTGTTAAAGGGATCGTGGATTTACGCACCGGTCTCCTGTATCTACAGTTCATACGAAGTATAATGCTCGTATGGTTATATATACCTCTAACATGTATCTCAATAACATCATCGGCGAACCACGAAACGTGATATCAAAGCTGACATATCGCCTTCTTGCTATCCACACGGTTATGCCGTATACGGAATGTCACCATACAGTTGAATACTGTAATAAAGGAGCACACGTCTGCTTCAAGTTTTCTACAGTGACACATCGTGAACTGAATACAGGTATATTTTGGTGCAAGATGCTTAAGAGACAAGTGCAACAAGACTACAGTTACAATTACAATCAATCCACTACGAACAAGGCATTCGGCTTCAAAATTAAGAATAGATCAGGTGCGTCTAATTACAGTGACCGTTGACTACGTGTGATACATTATAAAAGTGAACGAAATTTTCATTATGGTATCAAACGGCCTCTTACGGAACGAACCCCTCATTTGGTGGGCTGGGGTGGCAGTGAATATCATGAAAGATTTATTGTATACCAAAGAGAAAATACGGTTATAGCCGCCTGCCAAATCCTGCCCACGACACCAAAGAAGCTGGTGGTATCCTAGATTATATGAAGTATTAGCATTATTTGTAGTACTAAGCTATTAATCATTTGTTGTAATCCCAGGAAAAGAAAACAGAGGATCTGGTATATGACGATCAGTTTGGCCTTACGAAAGGTAAAGGCACCAAAGAGGCAGTTCTGAAGTTTCGGTTGATAATGGAATCAAGAGAGAAGAAAAATAGCGAAGCTTTCATTGGGTCTGTCGACCTGGAAAAAGCTTTCTACAATGTAAATTGCTGTAAGATCTTCAAAATCCGGAGGAAAATGGAGGTAAGCTATGTGGAAGAAGAGTAATACACAAAGTGGGAAGAAACAAAGTGGGAGCGGAAGACTAAGAACGAACGGTCCAAGGCAGGGATGTAGTCTTTCGCCGCTACTGTACAATCTATGCGTCGAAGAGACAATGACGGGAATAAAAGAAAGGTTCAAGAATTGGATTAAAATTCACGGTGAAAGGATATCAATGTTAAGATTCACTGATAACATTTCTTTCCTCGGTGTAAGTGAAGAGGGATTACAGGGTATGTTGAATGGAATTAACGGTCTAAAGAGTACAGAATATAGAGTGAGAGTAAATCGAAGATAGACGAAAATAATGAGAAGCAGATTAAATGAGAACAGAGAGAAACTTAACATCTGGTTTTATTGTCACGGAGTAAACGAAGTTAAGGAATTCTGCTACCTAGATAGTAAAATAATCAGCGACAGATGGATCAAGGAGGACATCAAAAGCAGACTAACACTAGCGAAAGGGCATTCCTGTCCAAGAGAAGTATACTAGCATCAAACATAGGCCTAAATCGAAGTATTTAAGATGTGCTACAGAAGAATATTGAAAATTAGGTCGACTGATACGGTAGGGAATGAGAAGGGCCGGCCGCGGTGGCCGTGCGGTTCTGGCGCTACAGTCCGGAACCGCGGGACTGCTACGGTCGCAGGTTCGAATCCTGCCTCGGGCATGGGTGTGTGTGATGTCCTTAGGTTGGTTAGGTTTAAGTAGTTCTAAGTTGTAGGGGACTTACGACCTAAGATGTTGAGTCCCATAGCGCTCAGAGCCATTTGAGCCATTTTTGAATGAGAAGGTTCTCCGCAGAATCGTCGAGGAAAGGAATATATGGAAAACACTAACAAGGGAAAGGAACAGGATAGTGGGACATCTATTAAGATATTAGGGAGCTGTAGAGGTTAAAAACCATACAGGAAGACAGAGACTGGAATACATCCAGCAAATAATTGAGGACGCTGGTTCCAAGTGCTACCAGGGTTTGCATCAAACCACTCAGAAGACTGATGATCCAAACAATAATTCCTTTGTTTCCAAGGTCGTGAAGGATATATTTACCGTTTCAGGTGTATTTTTGATAATTCTATCTTCTTCAACATTCGTTTTTACTGTACCTAGTTGAACCTCTCTGGATGTGAAATGCGGGAGCGTGTTCTATACCAAATAAGTCCTCAGTGATATCCGAGTATACGGTGAACCAGACAAGGTTGCAGAGATTGTTAAAGGATATTTTCTATTTTTGTATATCGGAAAGGGACCTGCGGTCACCGACTGCTCGCTAGAGAGTTATTGCATTTTTTCGTTTCCTTTCCCTAACTAGCTTTGTATGTGTTTGTACTGAAAATAGTGCACAACAGTGCAAAGCTCGAGAGTACGTGGTGTGTGTTGGTTTCCGTTCGCTAACTGTAGCTGTTGTTGTCAGCAACAATGCCTTTCTTAGCTCTTGTCCTCAAGTTTGCATTCAGTACTGCTGGGTATCGTCTAGGGTTTTGTTTTCCGTCAATATCAGCTGTGGGTTTACAATGATATATAACAGCAGTATGGATACGTTTACTGATGAAAAGGTCACAAATAAAAATGGCATAGGGGTTCACTGAACGCAATGGGAAAGCACTACTACGACGCTAAGCACAGCTTCTCGCGTTCCGACGACAGCCTCTCTCATTACTTTCATCATTTGTTCAAAAGCGTTCATTACAAACATGATCCTTCGAGTTAGAATGACGTATGGAAGAACACCTGATACGGAGGAGAATATTTTACACGTGGTTGGTGACAAACATGCCTCTAGTAGTCGGCACGTTGCACGAGTTCTGAACACAAGTCAACTGTTTGGAGAGATTTTCATGGGCAGTTACACTCATTCTCAGAAGGTGGAAACATTGCAACCCATGGACATCTCATTCCATGTGACGTGTGCAGATTGGTTCCAAAAATCAAGTACAGAAAACTCCAATTTTTCTGCTTTCGTTTCCCTTACAGATAAGATCATGTTTACGCACACTGGCGTTCCGATCATACGTATCAGCAGAAGTTTGCTATGAATGTATGGTCTGCTTTGTCAACGATTTTATAAATGGACCGTACCTGCTTCCAATACCCTGAACGGACTCGTATACAGAACTTCCCTTTAACATGTTCTTCCACAGTTCCTAGAAGTTGTGCCGCTGAGAATTCGCCAGGTTGTGCGGTTTCAACATAACAGGGCGCCAGCACATTTTCCACTCCATGTTAGGAGCAACATTGCAGCACAATTAACGATAGCGGATTTGTCGCGGTGGTCAGGTTACATGACATGCTCTGTCACGATATATGACACAAACGGATATATTCTTTCGGGAGCATCTGAATAACCTAGTTTACGACACTCTGGTTGATGTATGAGTGTAATTGAAGAATTATAGCAGCTGTGGAAGTGTACGTTTTGGTTATTGTGTATTACAGAGCTCTTCACTGTTCTGAAGATATTTTCACAGAAACAAGTGTGACTGTGTCAACAAGCTGAACAAATTGCAAATACTTTATTAACTTGTAACGAACCGGTCCCTGATACCAAAATATTCAGAAGGCATCTCCTGCCGGTGGAGTTATGGTTCATCCTGTAAATATACAGAGTTTCCTAGAAATGTTGCGATACTTTCCGAGCACTTGTGAACGATGTGTTGAACACATCGTGGATAGGAACGTGTGTCGGGAAACATCACCCAGCAACACTACAGAGCGCTGAAGATAGTCGCCAGCGCCTGCGCCTAGGCCACTCCTTCGACAGCAAACGTGACTCTGCTGGCGGACAGTAAGCGGTAAGTCACGCAACGTTGTTTGTTATTCAGCGATAGCGACTGATTACCATTATCGCCAATGGAGAGGATGGAGCTACCTTCTACGTAGGTAGGTCTTGTCTCTATGAATGCTATGCCCTGATGCCTTGGTTGGTGAAGGTTTCGAGCATGGGTTTCCAGCTCCAATTTCTATTCCTCCTGTACACTGAAAAACGTTGGCTATTTTAGAGGGATCCACGAGGGAAATAAACTGCGGATGGATCGGTCATCCACAGGGATGGAGCATCAGATGCATCGGAGACAAAAGGTCTGTCTACACTACAGCTAGCTCTATCTTCTCCAGTGGCGACCGTTGCGATCAGTCGCGGTCACTGAACACAAACAACGTTGCTAGATGTTCCGGCAACAGTCAGCATATGAAGTAAATTTTCCTGCCAAAGGGGTGGCCTAGTTGCAGGCGCCAGAGCCTACGACTTTTGACGCTTTGTAGCATCGTTGGATGATGTTTCCATACAGGCGTTTCTAATCTGCTCCAGACACTCTCTAAAGGCCCCAAAGTTTGTCACAGTCCGCAGCTCGTGGTCGTGCGGTAGCGTTCTCGCTTCCCGCGCCCGGGTTCCCGGGTTCGATTCCCGGCGGGGTCAGGGATTTTCTCTGCCTCGTGATGACTGGGTGTTGTGTGATGTCCTTAGGTTGGTTAGGTTTAAGTAGTTCTAACTTCTAGAGGACTGTTGACCATAGCTGTTAAGTCCCATAGTGCTCAGAGCCTCAGAGCCAAAGTTTGTCAAACTTTTCTGGGACGTCCTGTAGGTATACACATGCAGGATGTTATACCTTGTAAAATCATTTTCAAAATCTCGTAAGGGTGGTACAGGGGTGGCTGTGCTGAGAAATAATTGCTAAGAAACAGTGCAATACGACACCCTATTTCAGAATTATTTATCAATAAAGTTAGCCATTGCACATGTAAGTTCAAACACGTGCACGAGCTAAAATTCGGTAGTGAACAGACATCTGTCGGTTGTGAGTTACCATCTGTTCAAATGTTCGCTACCTGTTAATACATGAGTTTTGTGTAAGCGATAAATCTGAGCTATGTGAGCAAAAACTACGTTTGAGGAAACCAAACGAAGAACACATTTTGCGACACCATCTCAGGCAGGCTTCCTGAATTTGCGCACGCAACGATCTAACCGGCTAATTCCCTTGCTAAGTAACTCAGAAACGTCACAGCGTGTTATTCATCAGCACAAACTCCCCTGCAACACAATTGCCTAATAGCGTGTCAGCTACGATTCTTCATGGCATGGATTCTACAGCTCCTTAGTAGGTTTTCAGAGGCATGTGACACAAGAATCCCTGCACAGCCGGCCGGTGTGGCCGTGCGGTTAAAGGCGCTTCAGTCTGGAACCGCGTGACCGCTACGGTCGCAGGTTCGAATCCTGCCTCGGGCATGGATGTGTGTGATGTCCTTAGGTTAGTTAGGTTTAATTAGTTCTAAGTTCTAGGCGACTGATAACCTCAGACGTTAAGTAGCATAGTGCTCAGAGCCATTTGAACCATTTGAACCAATCCATGCACAGGTCACTCAGTTCCCGCAAATTACTGGCGGATTGTTTGTGCGCTCCAGATGTGCTCCATTGGGTTAAAATAAGGAGACTGTGACGATCAAAAGACCTATCTTATTTAACTATGGTGCTCCTAAAAGAACTGCAGCACTGTTCTGTTCAATGACAGTTATCCTGCTATAAGATGGCATCGCGGTCAGAGAAGACATCACCAATGACGAGATGCAAGTGATCTGCATTAATGTAATCCACAGATGTCGTAGACTCTTCGGTTAGTACGACAGGCCCCATGGAAGCCCAGGTGAATGTCATCCACAGAATGACACTCCTCATATTCCTGAAACGGCGGTAAGGTAGATGTCTCAGGCCGACATTGCCTGTATGACGTTGTATACGGTCACATCCATCGACCTGTCGTGATGTGATGCATCTGCTCACGTGACACATTTCCTTTGATCAACGGTAGAGTCCCTGTGATCCCTTGCCCACAGCAATCTTAATTGACGATGTCGTTGACGTGGAAACACTCGTTTGGTCGGCATGGGTCAGCTTTGTAGTCAACACTGTTCCGTGAGCGGTGAGTTATGAAACACTTGTGCTAGCACCGCCAGCCTCCTCTGTCGCCTGACCCGCTGCAGATCACAGCCGATCCTAATTTACTTGCTGCCTCCACTTCTGTGGTGAGGAGTCGACGTCCAGCATGTTTTCCCTACTCGACATTTCACTGACCTAAACTCACATTCCATAGAAGCGAACAGCAGACTAGTTTCGACGTTTCCGAGATGCTCGTTCCCAGATGCTCTTCGTCAAAGTCTCTTTTATCCACGAATTTTCCCATTTGTAGTCTGTATTGCTGATAGAATGATTCCTCATTCCTTGCTGCTGCGTGTATATATTTCCGTCTCTACGTCTCATAACCGCAAGAATAAATTATAATGTTAGTGTATTCTTTTTCCTCTCGGGTCTCTAGTACAGGTAGTCCACAAGGAATCAGGGAAAGTTCATTGACATTGTAGTTTAATTACTTTCATTTTGTTCCATTTCTGAAAAGTGACTATGTAAAATAAATAAATTCATTGACTTCATTTCTGTGAAAACAGTGCGTCAATGTCCGCCCCCGTTAGCTGAGTGGTCAGCGCGGCGGAATTCAACGCCAAGGGGCCCGGGTTCAATTCCCGGCTGAGACAGGAGATTTTCTCCGCTCAGGGATGGGGTGTTGTGTTGTCCTCATCATCATTTCATCCCCATCTCCGACGTGCAAGTCGCCCAATGTGGCGTCGAATGCAGTAAGTACTTGTCCTCGGCGGCCGAACTTCCCCGAACGGGGGACTCCCGGCCCACAATGCCGTACGCTCATTTCCAGTGCATCAATAGGACCTTCCATTCCAGAATTAAGTGCTTTCGTGAAATAATTTGTCAATAAGTAGGGGATAAAAGACATTAGAGAAAGGTTTCACACGCTCTTGAGTGATGCTGGAAATCGTATGGATCCACATAATACACCACACGAATATCCTCTTATGCTCAAGCATTCTTTTTTAGACATTGAACATCAAAGCTTTAATGGACACCTTAGTTGCAATAAATAATTTCGAGCATTATTCAAAGCAGCTTCAAAAGTTTCTATAATCTGTTTTATTCCTTAATTTGCGCATAACATGTGACATTTTTCCAGTCTTTTTATTTATTTATTTATTATTTTATTTTTCTATCCGTGTATTTTTCAGAGACCATGAAAAATAATACTGCATGTGCATCAGAAATTTGCAGTCTGTTGACAATGACATTCATTCAGGGATTTTTATTTTCATGTTTTGTTGCAAATAGTAGTGTATTTTTTCCCTCAGTCACAAATAACTGAGTTTATCGAAATGACTCTCATTAAATTCAAGATTTTGTCCAACTTCGTTTGGCTATGGAAATCAATTACGTTACTTCTAGGGAGTCTTGTGTTCGCTCTCCTCGGGCATTTGTTACAGTTAAGTATCATTCCAAAATAGCTCTTCATGCACAGAATGGGTAGGCCTTGAGGATATGAATTTCTTGACAATTCACTTACAAACCACAGAAGCTGTTTGTGAAATATCTCTTTTTCTCCCTCAAATAACTAAGTTTTTATTAATTAACGTGATTACTTCCAACCAGCTAATATCTTTCTGAAAAATTACAACCTCATGCTGTTCTGTTTGAAATATCATTTGTCCATACCCCACTCATCGTTTGGTTTTGAAAATCCATCCTGTAATTTCTAGATAGTCTTCTTTGCGCTACGCTCAAACATTTTACCACAAATCATGTAGGAGATAAGATGGCAATGAACATGTCCCTGTCTGACACAATTCAGAGTATACCGTTATGCGCATTCCTTTCGTAGAGTTTCACATCTCCTGGCGAATGGGTGCTCTAACGGGTGGCCTTCAACAAATTCAACGCTCGAATAATATTTTCGGACGTTACCGGTTTCGAACCGACAGTTTATCCTCAGTTGACTGTTCACAATTAAAGTTACATTCTAGTTCAAGTGATGTTCGCTGATCGTGGCCACGCGACGCACAAGCTGCGACTAATAAATAACACTCCGGTGCAATTGCGGTCGTTAATGCCGCCTTGAAAAGCAACTTATTTGGAGTCCTGCTACTGCCACAAGCGATGTCTATACGTTCACGTTATACTGAACGCTAATGAGAAATCTTTGACCCCGTTGTTCCCAAATTTCGAACCCCACACAACCGAAACTACGCATTTCCAGAGATGATTCCTTTCTAGAAAAGTAATCAATTTGCCATCCTGTGCAACATAGAAGGTGTCTACAGTTTTCTCTTCTTTCTTATTGTGCCCTGTAAATACAGAGCGGATAATGGAGGACGGGGAAGCAAAAGAGAGAGAATGAGGCATTGTTTGTTGCGGCGCAGGATACCAAAAAAAAAAAAAAAAGTGACTCTGAGCGCTATGCGACTTCACTTCTGAGGTCATCAGTCCCCTAGAACTTAGAACTACTTAAACCTAACTAACCTAAGAACATCACACACATCCATGCCCGAGGCAGGATCCGAACCTGCGACCGTAGCGGTCACGCGGTTCCACACTGTAGCGCCTAGAACTGCGCGGCCACTCCGGCCGGCCGCAGGATACAGTGGGAGTGGAAAGTGTGTAGCGGATGTGTGAGTACGAGCTCTTAACAAGCTTCAAATACTCGTAATAATAACGCACTTGTACAAAAAAATGGTTCAAATGGCTCTGAGCACTATGGGACTCAACTGCTGAGGTCATAAGTCCCCTAGAACTTAGAACTACTTAAACCTAACTAACCTAAGGACAACACACACATCCACGCCCGAGGCAGGATTCGAACCTGCGACCGTAGCGGTCGCGCGGTTCCAGGCTGTAGCGCCAGAACCGCTCGGCCACCAGCGGCCGGCTGTACAAATCAGAGTACAAGAGCATAACTAATCCATGAAATACACATTAACTTCATATCTAAAATAACATGTCAACACGAATAGAACATGTAGTTTTACCATACAAGAAAGGTACAAAACAAAGGATAACCCTACCACTAATGACTGCAGAAGCTGGAAGAAATGGCAAGAAAAATAAAATAGCAGGGTTCTAGTGAAAGACACTGCATCCAAAATAAACTGACTATAGCTGACGCACAAAGCCCCAGATTAATAGAATTCCCGCTAATCTACAAGAGACACTAAATAGACAATAAGATCACGTGAAAGATGCCTAGGCAATGCTGGAAAAATACGAAATAAATCGGCGCAGTTATTCAAAACAAGGCCAGCAATTAATACGTTATTAGGGTAAATCAGGAAAGCACAATTGACAACAAAGTCACGTTTGTTCTCAAGGCCTAATTCGCCTGGAATCTTATCCGACTGAAATTATTTCCCATACCGACATTAAGCTTTGCTCGCCCATCATGACAATAGAACAACTGGTACAGCCAGAACCGCTCTTCTTATGCGCCAGTGTTCAAGAACACACTCCACGGTTCACCCCCACGTTTGTCTCGTCAGCACAACGTTCGCTGGAGCTGAGACGACAGGAAACGATGCCGCATGCTCACAACAAGTTGATGCAGTTGCTGCAGAGATTCCACCGGGCTGCCGCCATGACTTGGTGCTCCATCAATGCAGATGACCATATCTCAGTTCCTCATTTGTTCCGCTTGCTTGATAGCTCGCTACAGACTGTCCATCTCCTTTAGCTACCAGTTCTATGACGAAAGCCGCCTCCGCATCCTTCATAAGAAACAGTATTGTAGGCTGCCCGTCGTTCGTCTGTCCGGGTACTGGTGCTGGTCCACCAACTCTCTGAGCCGGCCACTCCAATATGTAAAAAAAAAACACGTGGCTCACAATCCGTGCCTTGGAGCTGCACACAAAGTCTTTTCCTCCCACTGTAGCCTACCGCCCCTGGCGCTGGCTTTAAGTTGTTGCAGCCTCCTCGCCGTACACCAGACTGCTCTCCGATGTCGCTCATAACCACTCCGGCTCCACTACGGCTCTGCGCTAAGTAGTTTACTGTTTCCCATACACACTCTGCATCACCATTACCGGGACCAACTGCCAACTGAAACAGAACTTATGCCAAGAACCGCTGATTTCTCACATACTATCAATGAAAAACGAGTCTTAGCCTTCCCAGTAGTGTATCTGCATGCAGTGGAACCTACCTTCGCTAAATTATTTCAGTAAAAAAAGGCATGAATAACAGAACACGAAGGATCTTCACAACGATGTAGTTAAATTCTTACAATCCTTCTTTACTAGCACATTTGATCCATTCCCCATTTTCACATAGGTGCAAAGGAAAGCCCTCACAAATAACGTTGCACGTTCTTACTGGCGCAGAATTTCTACTCCAATTTTTTATATCCATAATGCTGTTGCTGCCAGAGTATCAATTTATTTATGAAGCAGATCACAAACACTGTATCATTACATTTAAAACTGCACCATGACTGCGATGGTTTGAGGTTTAATACTCCTTACCATAAAAATTATGAATCATCTACTGGTGAGAAATAAGATGAGGAGCGAAATAAGATTATAATTTGTATACTCTCCATACACCGAAGTTGTTGCCTGTACTGCTCATCACGGCCATTTAGTGGTTTTTCTGACATATCACCAACACGAGTGACCAGTATTATTAAAGTTTCATCCTCCTTTGCCACCACAATCGAGTGTGAATCTTCGACGGTCCTAGCCAGTCGTTCTGGAGAAACGCCAGAAAAACTATCAACCGCCCTTCGGTCAAAAATACCGAGACGAACACCAACAGGCATCACACCAGTAAGTGGCCGCAAAGGCCTCATCAGTTTTACTCTTCGAGCTTCCTTCAAAGTGTTTCTAAGAAAATGAAATATATATTTGATCAGCCCCGGTGCTGTTTCCCTCTGTTCAGTTACTTAACTGAAATATAAACACAAAAAATATACTCGTTCCCATCAAAGTAAAATCTCTTCTGTGCCACTCCACCACTCAGCCGTTTTGCAAAATTACTTTCCAGTAGCAGTAACCCCACTCTGGAGTACCTCCCGTCATTACATTAGAGAACTGAACTACAATTTCAGCTTCTGGAGATCGTTAATGCTACATCCAGTAAAACTACACCAATGTCGACGTCAACCCCTGGACGTACTTGTTAC
The DNA here is from genome assembly GCF_023898315.1 of Schistocerca nitens. Classification (NCBI taxonomy): domain Eukaryota; kingdom Metazoa; phylum Arthropoda; class Insecta; order Orthoptera; family Acrididae; genus Schistocerca; species Schistocerca nitens. The sequence continues at coordinate 413,225,467 of NC_064620.1, forward strand.
CTGATTACAACTAAATATCCTTCTTTGAGTCGAATTTTTCTCCCATATCAAAGCTCCTGTCTACTTAAGTTTCTCTCTCTCAGAGCTCGCTATCTCTGAAATATCGCTTTTGTACACCTATAAATACATTTTTGTCTCATACTGCCATTATTATTTTCATTATTATTATTATTATTATTACTATATCTATTATAGTGAAATTATTTTCTTCCATAAGCAAATTTTATGTAAAGAACTGTGTATATGTGTTACACAAAACCCTTGTTCATTCTAAGAGAGGGCCTGAAGGCCGTAATGTGTTCATGTTAAATAAATAAATAAGCGGTGGGCTAGAACAACGTGTCAGATTTCTTTTCTTAAAGTGCTGCTGTGATTGCCCACAGATACTCGTACGATGCTACAACATTAACTCTCGGCAGTAAAAAAAGCTCCCAAACCAGTGAGTTAATAAAATATTTTTAGCCTTTTTGGCTACTTTATTCATTTAAAGACAGACACTGGCGCACCGTTATCGAAGGTAAGTGCACTAAGAATTAAGTGAGTGGTAACTATTCCTGTGACAACAAAACGTCGGTGCGTAAGTGGACAGAGATGGTCTGACTGCACATGCATATTCTAGCAAAACATCACAAAAGCTTTGTGCAGCTTTATCTACCTATAACTTGTAAACCTGTGACCTTCCTACAACCTCCAGTATACGCGCAATCGACTGTTATTATATGTTCCCACTTACTGGAAAGGCATCACTTCTGAGGAATATAAACAGATTGAATGTAGACCGGTGTACATCTGATCGTTGCCGTTTCACAGAAACATACTGCCCAATAACAACAGGGTAGAAACGTACGAAATTCTGCGGATTGATTTTAATGAAATGTACGAATTTGTTACTAATAATGAAACTGCAGTATAATGGAAAACTATGACGTAAAATAATGCGGTCAACGGTCCTAAATTGGGGAATAGTTTTAATACTGACTGTGATAGACTGAACCTGATCCTGCATGATCCTGCACATGCAAGAGATCTTTTTGAATTCGGTATTAAATGATATGGATGCACAGTAACTATTATACTCAACGGTTTGGAAAGATTTAAAATCGAAAGTGACTGACTTATTGCTTCACATAATGCAGTGAGGATTGAAAAATGTGACCAAACAATAATGTTCACTGCCGCAAATCTTAACTAGTTTTTTTTCTAATAGTCATAATTATCAACAAAACAGTTTAATTAACTTTAAGTGACATACTTAGCAGCAGTATACTAAGGAAACATGAAAAATATAAGAAGGCGGTATCGATAGAGAACGTTACAAAAATATACAAAATTAAATAATATGACTGAATTAGAGAGTAAAATTTACTCTAGTTTGCCAGAATTAATTATTTTGTCACTTAATGAACTCGTTTTTCAAAAAGTAATACAAAAGTGATGTAATAATTTCAGTTCTCGGTTAAACTGACGTTGGTAAGAGAAAAGATTGTTTTACTTTCTGACACATTTAATATTTGTATTATAAAGGCTTGACATTCGGTTGTTAGGATGACAGGACATGGATCCCGTTTATGCTAGTGAAGGTTTGGAAAAACAATTAATTACATACATTATTTACATACTTTAAATTTTATATTGTCCATAGAATGATTCTACAGCTATTACAAGTCTTTACAGTTCTAAATGCCTGATGTGGTACAATTCTACTGGAGATGAAGCGCTCGCGCGTCGTAACACTTTAGTGGCAAGAATTACTTTTAGCAAGCATTATCTTCCAGCTGCGGATAACTTTATTTATGTTTCAGCCACATAGTACCCTTCCCTTAATTCTTCTCTTTTTGCTTCCTTATTAACAGAAACTGTCCTGTCGCCCACAAACTGCATGCCCCTGCCATCCATACAGCCTTGCTACATGTAAAGCCACTATTCTGTCGTGATATACATGCTCATTTATCGTGGTACGCAACATGTACTTTCTTTCGCAGTTAACCTCCGACTCTCTACTCGCTCTCTCGTGTGCCACAAATGCTTATATCATTCAGAGTGTATGTCTGATACTATACAAAGCAAGGTTCCTGGGGTTGCTAGCGTGGCCTCTTAGAATTATGCAAGTTTTCAATAGTTTACACGAAAGGCACTTCATGATAATACAGTTGATTGGAACTGACAAAAAACTGTGAAATTATAGGCAGTCGTTAATAATGAACAACATCGAAAAATACAAATAAATACTGTGGCAAGTGTGGCTTACTACGTTGTAGTGTTAAAAAGTGATGTTCTTGAGTATCTTGATTCACAATGAAGAGACAAATTAATGTGGAAGGCAAATCATAAACACAATTTATGACCGATTCAGGGTTCACGCATGATGTTTCTGTTGGATTTTGCCTCTCGTTCTTCGATTTTGTCAAACAAAATTTAATCATACACACGGACCAAATGGGGAATGATTATACCGTGAACGCTAGGCGAGGAAAAGGGGTGGGGGTGAGGGGGGGGGGGGGACGGACGGACTGGCGGTAGATACACAATGTCGAATTTTAACACATCTCTCTCGTATTTACTACTGGAACCAAATGCCGTTGTGTTCGTCATGGTAATGGCTCTCAATCCGATCTTCACCAATGGGCGCTGCGACAGTCAGCGAAGTTGTAGACCGAGAGGCTGATTGAGCTTATGGTAGGGTGAGGGATACATATGATATTATTCCGAAAATTTGCTTGAGCATTTAATCAGAGAAGTGGCACCTGACACTAACATCTAATATCACCTGGCCACAAAAAGGCTAGAATTTTTCGACTCGGTGAACGTTGAAAATAGATCCAATGATCGTGAGAATACGTTGGAGATGGATCCAATGATCGTGAGACCGGTATAACAAGACAGATTATGGATATCAATGGCATTATAAAGAAAAGTAAGGACGTATATCTCCTTAGCATGTGCGACAGGAGGCAGATTTCACATTACACTGAAGAGTTAACATGAAGGAAAATGCTGATTAGACATGGACAATATTCTACATTTCTGTACATTAGTTTGCCAACAGCTATTTTGAGAGGAAAATTCTGGGTGATGAAAATGACTCGCCGTTGCTCAATAGTCGTGTAAGGAAGAACCTCCAAAAAGCAAGGGATCTACGTCACAGGTTTACAAATAACCAAAGCTTGTAGACAAAATAAAAACGAAACTAAGTCAAAATGAGCGTTAGGAGATCCAAGCATGCTATATATTCCTGAGTAGTGAATGGATCAAAGCCATGTATCCATATCCTTAAACACCATTCCGTCACTGAAACAGAGGATATCAGACAGAAGGACGAAATACTACATTCCGTGTTCTGACATTGTTTCACAGGCAAGTATCGTACTGCCGTACTTCATTTATTTATTTGTTTCTTTATCTACTCCAGTGACTAGAGCAAACAGTTTGCGATTGTTCCATTATAACAGGCCTGGTCAAGATTTGCCGAGTCTGCTCAGCGCTCCGGCTTCCCGCACCATTGCGCTATTGGGAGCAGGTGTGTGATTGAGACGAGTATATGATGAAAGGCTGGACACAAGTGAAACTTAGGAAGACATGTTTGCAACATAGTGTAACTACATTTATGAGGCGAATATTCTAGGAAACTATGATCACGACTTTATAATGTGCGTTTATATTCTTGTTTTTATTTCTCTACCGCAATAACTATTATTATATGTACTTATTTAGTACATTAGACAGTGTTAATACGGCAAGCGGAACTACAAAAAGCTTAACATACAGGCATTAACTTCCAGTTGCGGTGGTTATAAATTTATACAAATTTCGGTTTTTGAATATATAATATAACATGAAATATGGTTCGTAATATGATGAACCAAAGTGCGTTATATAGATCAAAGTCCTTTAACCCCAGTTTGGGATGCCAATAGGATTTTTTTTTTTACGACAAACAAAGCTGATAAAACTTTAAACATGTTTTGCATACCTTCGACGACTAAGTCACACGTTGTATGTATATACATTTCGTATGACTTGAAGATACAGCGTGTTGTTACAAAATACAATGTACAATTATTTACATATTTACAAACATTTACAGGTCTAGACCTCGATCTATGAGTAACATCAGTATTATTGCAGATGGATGTCCAGTGGCCTTAACCTTTCCTCAGCTTCCGCACTGGCCTGCTGGATCTCCTCCATTGAACCACTGATCCTTCGAAGTGGGCAATAGATAACGATCTGGCTGATGGTCTGGGGCAGGTCTGTACAGTCACAGAAGGGCTACAAGCTATATTCCACTTGTCCTTCCAAAACTGACATCTGCCGTGTTGGTTTATTATCCGTTTAAGTGGTGTCCAGATTTTCCTGGGTTGGTTGAAACCAGGGGGTTGCTTGGTTGGGTCCGAGATCAGTCCAGATCTTTCTGGGTTTGAAGACAGCCAGTCAGTGCGCCAAGCCGCACTTTCTGTAAACTGATCTTGGGCCAGCTTCTTTCCTAGAATCCAAGAAGGGTTCCGAGATTTCAGCCTGTGATCTTCATCGAGACAGTCTTCATGTATTGGTAAGAGAGGGGTGTTACAGCACTTATGCCATTATTTGTTCAGTGCAAACGCTCTTCATAGATGAGAAGGTGGAATGTTAGAAAGTGCCGGTAGCCACTTCTGAGGAGTAGACTGGTTGGTGCCTGACATAATCCTCATTGTGTCATTCAGCTGGACATTTACCTTCTTTTTATGGGGACTGTTAAGCCATACTGGACTACAATATTCAGCTACTGGGTATGAGAAGGCGTTGTAGTTCTCAGAGTAGATGCAGTGGGACCCCAGCCTGTTCTCCTGTGAGTCTGTGCAGAATGTTGTTACGGCTTTTGATTTTAGCAGATGTTTTGCTTAGATGTGCACTGTAGGTCAAGCATCGATCCTAGACGACACCTTGATATTTAGGGTGAGGATTGAACTTCAGCAGGTGGCCATGATATTGAACTTGAGACATATACACTCCTGGAAATGGAAAAAAGAACATATTGACACCGGTGTGTCAGACCCACCGTACTTGCTCCGGACACTGCGAGAGGGCTGTACAAGCAATGATCACAAGCACGGCACAGCGGACACACCAGGAACCGCGGTGTTGGCCGTCGAATGGCGCTAGCTGCGCAGCATTTGTGCACCGCCGCCGTCAGTGTCAGCCAGTTTGCCGTGGCATACGGAGCTCCATCGCAGTCTTTAACACTGGTAGCATGCCGCGACAGCGTGGACGTGAACCGTATGTGCAGTTGACGGACTTTGAGCGAGGGCGTATAGTGGGCATGCGGGAGGCCGGGTGGACGTACCGCCGAATTGCTCAACACGTGGGGCGTGAGGTCTCCACAGTACATCGATGTTGTCGCCAGTGGTCGGCGGAAGGTGCACGTGCCCGTCGACCTGGGACCGGACCGCAGCGACGCACGGATGCACGCCAAGACCGTAGGATCCTACGCAGTGCCGTAGGGGACCGCACCGCCACTTCCCAGCAAATTAGGGACACTGTTGCTCCTGGGGTATCGGCGAGGACCATTCGCAACCGTCTCCATGAAGCTGGGCAACGGTCCCGCACACCGTTAGGCCGTCTTCCGCTCACGCCCCAACATCGTGCAGCCCGCCTCCAGTGGTGTCGCGACAGGCGTGAATGGAGGGACGAATGGAGACGTGACGTCTTCAGCGATGAGAGTCGCTTCTGCCTTGGTGCCAATGATGGTCGTATGCGTGTTTGGCGCCGTGCAGGTGAGCGCCACAATCAGGACTGCATACGACCGAGGCACACAGGGCCAACACCCGGCATCATGGTGTGGGGAGCGATCTCCTACACTGGCCGTACACCACTGGTGATCGTCGAGGGGACACTGAATAGTGCACGGTACATCCAAACCGTCATCGAACCCATCGTTCTACCATTCCTAGACCGGCAAGGGAACTTGCTGTTCCAGCAGGACTATGCACGTCCGCATGTATCCCGTGCCACCCAACGTGCTCTAGAAGGTGTAAGTCAACTACCCTGGCCAGCAAGATCTCCGGATCTGTCCTCCATTGAGCATGTTTGGGACTGGATGAAGCGTCGTCTCACGCGGTCTGCACGTCCAGCACGAACGCTGGTCCAACTGAGGCGCCAGGTGGAAATGGCATGGCAAGCCGTTCCACAGGACTACATCCAGCATCTCTACGATCGCCTCCATGGGAGAATAGCAGCCTGCATTGCTTCGAAAGGTGGATATACACTGTACTAGTGCCGACATTGTGCATGCTCTGTTGCCTGTGTCTATGTGCCTGTGGTTCTGTCAGTGTGATCATGTGATGTATCTGACCCCAGGAATGTGTCAATAAAGTTTCCCCTTCCTGGGACAATGAATTCACGGTGTTCTTATTTCAATTTCCAGGAGTGTCGTTGTCTTGTCTGTTGCTCTGATGGAAGGTGCTGACTTCTGCTTTCGCTATGTTTGGTTTCAGTCTACAGGTTTTGAAGAACTTGTCGAGTCTCTGAAGATTTTCTGTGAGCGCGGTTTCTGCTGCTGCGAGCTCTTTGAGCTGGGTTGTCAGTGCAAGGTTGTCAGCGTATATAAACTTTCTAGCAGTATCAGCTGATAAATCCGCAGTGTATATGTTGAACAGCAATGGGGCAATGATCGATCCTTGTGGTAGTACATCATTCAGTTTGTAAGGTCTGCTTACGTTGTCATTTAGGTGCACTTCAACCGCTCTGCTGGTCATTATGTTGACCAGAAGGGTGACAAGTTTTATGCTGGGGATTATTTTAAGGAATTTGAGGATCATCGCTTTTCGCCAAACTGTGTCATATGCTGATGTCAGGTCCACAAACACAGTTACAGTCTGTTGCTGTGAAGTGACACATTTCACAGTGCATACTAGAATAAATCATAATGCTATTTCATGAAGTATTGCAGAAAACATATTCATGAAAATTATGTACACTGCTGCTCTGTTCTTCCCTACTTTGCACGAAGAGTCTCGTTGATTGAATACAACCGTATGGCATTCATCCGAGTTCTTAATTATGCGGCCAGTAACTGGAACCATACCTTTCAATCCAACGCTCCAGACTGATGAGGCAGCCCGAATCATTTCGTTTCGCAGTTCACTTTTGGCGCGACTCGAAGGTGTACGAAGCGCCTCGTCTGAAATTCGTTATCGTTAACGTAAATGAAAATTGAAATCTGAAGTAAGCAGATAGAAGCTTGATGTTGACAATGTATTCCGCATGACAGAGAATGAAATGTTAACTATACTTTACCAAATATTAGTAAGTGAATCTAATAAGTTTGACCTGGTGACTCACTGGGTGTTGTGTGATGTCCTTAGGTTAGTTAGGTTTAAGTAGTTCTAAGTTCTAGGGGACTGATGACCGTATATGTTAAGTCCCATAGTTCTCAGAGCCATTTGAACCTGGTGACTCCAGTGCCTGCAACCAACCAGATTATCCTCCTCCTAACCTGAGGAGTACTCATTATACTGCCTGTTGTCTTCCTCTCACCACTTCACTTACATCATGGCTCATCTATCGCAATCTTACGCGAAATGTACAGTGACTCTTGGGACGGAATACTAGGGCTCAAAAGCCAATAATATCACAAAATACACACATGATATTTACAACTGTCATATCACTCAAAAATGCTTAGCAAAATCAGTAAATTTGTTATTTAAAATAATATTTTCTTCCTGAGGAAGCAGGTGGCCGTAAAGCTATTATAGGTTAACACTGGGCGCTAGTAATCGTTTGCATCTCCGCAAATGGCTCTGAGCACTATGGGACTTAACATCTGTGGTCATCAGTCCCCTAGAACTTAGAACTACTTAAACCTAACTAACCTAAGGACATCACACACATCCATGCCCGAGGCAGGATTCGAACCTGCGACCGTAGCAGTCGCGCAGTTCCGGACTGAGCGCCTAGAACCGCGAGACCACCGCGGCCGGCGCATCTCCGCACCTTCCCGGCTTAGAGGATGGGTTACAGACAAGAAACAGACGTAAGAATGACACCTTCTAACATCTTATGTAACCATAAATAGGTGCGCCTATCCCCTCAAATTGTGAAACTGTAGCCGGCCGAAGTGGCCGTGCGGTTAAAGGCGCTGCAGTGTGGAACCGCAAGACCGCTACGGTCGCAGGTTCGAATCCTGCCTCGGGCATGGTTGTTTGTGATGTCCTTAGGTTAGTTAGGTTTAACTAGTTCCAAGTTCTAGGGGACTAATGCCCCCATAGTGCTCAGAGCCATTTGAACCATTTGTGAAACTGTGCAGTTCGTATCACTAATACATTAGACACAGAGTTTCCTTTACTATTAGCAAAACATCACTGGATTGATACATACTTTATACCTCCAAAATAGAAGCCGCTTTGTACCCCAACGAAAATATCTGTAATAATTTCATTGTTCGCCCGTCAACCGCTTTTTTTAATCAGGATTTCATCGCGAAATGGCGCTTATCTGAGCACGCTCGCTCATTCGGCTGCGCCACGAGCTGTTATCGACACGAGGGTGGCAATAAAATTTCTTCATTACCTTCCCGCATTTCAAATGTTCTCCATTGGAGCACACTTTGTGGCTATTTAGGAAACGGTATTAGTTTTAAAAATATTTTTTTACGCTGATGATATCACTGTGATTACTGATCGAAAAAGGCAACAGAAAATAATTCTCTCGCAGCTACTCCGACGGGAGATATCGTTTCGCTTTTGTTGCTTCATTTGTTTATCGAATCTAAAATTACAGTACCATCCCAACGTTTTATTTATCGGAGGTGTGCTCTAATGCCTGAGCGTGGCTTCTCAGTTTGCCTTATACTTAATTTTGCACTACATCTTCATTGTTCGTAAAAGTTTAAAAGCCCCGTAAAACAATTAAGTGGCTCCCCGGTTATCAACCCGTACGCAAGATGAATTATTCACGTACGTAGGTTCTGGTAAATTTAGACCACATTTTGCGAACGCTGCGTAGCTTTCTACTTGCTACTGAAATATTAACGTGAAAATTTTAGTGTAAATAAAGCACAAGGGAGGGGAGATTTTCTTAAGGAGGAATGGATAACTAGAGCGTTTCATCGAAGTAAAACACGTCTTAAGACGCCGAGAAGCGATTAGTGTTTTCGCGCGGCTGTTTATAACGCACTTGTATAAAGTTCACAACACGTTAAGCGCGACTGTAATACAATTTTACGTGACGTTACGTGTGTCGTTAAGCCGGGAAGAGCTTTTTGCGCGGGAGGACTTTGCGTTGGCGCCGGCCATGATGCGTGTTAAGGCCGTACTCGGAGTCCCATGTTTCCTCATAATGGGCCGTGTTAAGCCAGTACCTGCGCTCACAAATATCCGGGATGCCTCTGCGACCCGCTGACGTGCTAACGCCACACTGTTTTTGCGGCTCCCGAGCTGTATCCACTCATACTTACGCCACAAGAGAACAGTACTGCTGCGGTCCCTCTCACTATGAAAATGTGTACTGTCTGCAACAGTTCTCGCCGCTAGTTTCTCGCTCTGTGGTCCGTTCAAAGTCGGCTCAAGCTTTCGAAGACCGCCACTACAGCGCACTTCAGCAGGATATCAGTGTGATACTCCTTGTATCATGCATGTTGCGACTTTTAACAAACTCCATTAAACAAATAAATTATGAATTCATTTGTAGCTCTAGACAGTGGGTTCCGAACTCGAACTCAAGGTCGAACATCAAATAACACGTTTGTCTCAAAAATAACTAAATAAGGAGAGGTCGCGAAATGGTACTAAACAGTTCCCCTCTTTAATTAATACTGAGGAAGTTTATTTGCAGAACTTGTTAACTGCAGCGTGATATGAATGCAAGTGAGCGGAGTCAATGCGAATGAATAAACAAGTTTATAGCTCCAGATAAAAATGATTATTAAAAAATTGCTACTTCTGAGGTAACAATGCAAGTTTGCGTGTGATGCATGTAGTCATTCACTACCATTATTAAGTTATTCGTTCACTAGGTAGCAAATTAAAGAAACAACAGATTGTAGATATGACTTATATCTAAGGGGCATTATGTGGTACCACTGATAATTTTTAGTTTCTTTGGTCTGTAACACTCCATAAATCTACATCTACATCTACATGGATACTCTGCAAATCACATTCAGGTGCCTGGCAAAGGGTTCATCGAACCACCTTCACAATTCTCTATTATTCCAATCTCGTAAAGCGAGGTAGGTCGGTGTCAAAATATTTTCGCATTCGGAGAAGGTTGGTGATTGGAATTTCGTGAGAAGATTTCTTCGCAATGAAAAATGCCTTTCATTTAATAATTTCCAGTCCAAATCCTGTATAATTTCTGTGACACTCTCTCCCATATTTCAAGATAATACAAAACATGCTGCCTTTCTTTGAACTTTTTCGATGTGCTCCGTCAGTCCTATCTGGTAAGGATTCCACAGCACGCAGCAGTATTCTAAAAGAGGACGGACGAGCGTAGTGTATGCAGTCTCCTTAGTAGGTCTGTTACATTTCCTAAGTGTCCTGCCAATAAAACGCAGTCTTTGGTTAGCCTTATCCACAACATTTTCTATGTGTTCCTTCCAATTTAAGTTGTTTGTGATTGTAATACCTAGGTATTTAGTTGAATTTACGGCTTTTGGATTAGACTGATTTATCGTGTAAACGGAGTTTAACGAATTCCTTTTAGCTCTCATGTGGACGACCTCACACTTTTCATTATTTAGGATCAATTGCTACTTTTCGCACCATTCAGATATCTTTTCTAAATCGTTTAGCAGTTTGTTTTGATCTTCTGATGACTTTATTAGTCAATAAACGAAAGCGTCATCTGCAAACAACCGAAGACGACTGCTCAGATTGTCTCCAAAATCGTTTATACAGATAAGGAACAGCAAAGGGCCTATAACACTACCTTGGGGAACACCAGAAATCACTTCTGTTTTACTCGATGATTTTCCGTCAATTACTACGAACTGTGACCTCTCTGATAGGAAATCACAAATCCAGTCACATAACTGACACGATATTCCATAAGCACGCAATTTCACTATGGGCCGCTTGTGTGGTACAGTGTCAAAAGCCTTCCGGAAATCCAGAAATACGGAATCGATCTGAAATCCCTTGTCAATAGCACTCAGCGCTTCGTGGGGGGTAAAGAGCTAGTTGTGTTTAACAGGAACAATGTTTTCTAAACCCATGTTGACTGTGCGTCAATAGACCGTTTTCTTCGAGGTAATTCATAATGTTCGAACACAATATATGTTCTGAAATCCTGCTGCATATCGGCGTTAACGAAATGGGCCTGTAATTTAGTGGATTACTCCTACTAGAAATTTAGAACTATAGCTAAATATTTACGTAAGAATTCTTTTACGTAAGAGATGTTGGTTGCTAGTGACGAGGTTCCTTTTTTTATTTCTTTTTATTCTATTTTTTTACATGTTATCTTATGTTTTGATACGTCAGCTAGTAATCTCAGCGCAATTTCTACTTCCATGTTGGTAAATGAGCATCTTAACTTACCGTAAAAGTCTTACAAGTTACAAAATTACGAACTTAACCTAATACTAGCAAAGACATATACTGGCGGAAAAAAATTGCAACAATAAGAAAGAATTGTGTGACATAAACGAAAGTTGCTTGACGTGTCTCTAAACGTGAAAGATGATGTCCCTTGTAATTTCGCGTCAGTCGCCTAAGAGTGGCACTACTCTATTAGAATGCAAATCAGGTTTGCCTTAAATACACGCCGTAACGGTCGTCAGCGTTACTTACCTTTGACATTGGATGTAGTGAGTTGACGTTACAGTTCAATTCTTTTATCTTCGTGGTTCGCGCATGCCCGCCCAGACGCGGGAGATTGCTGCATTGCCAGTTGTACGCGCCAAGAGAAGCAGCGCCATAGTATAGTTCGCAAACTTACGTTTAGGGGGAAGCGCGCAGTTTATGAAGAAAAGTCACCATGGCCGCATTAACCCTTTCGCTGCTACAGAGACGTGCTCCCCGCATTCCGCGATGTGCTCGATTTTGTCATCATTGCACTGCTCCCCTGTGCAGACACATGGTGTTTCGACTGCTTTGACACACTTTATCATTCGATTTCAAAAAACTATTTGGCCTAAAAATTTGATTTCTACACATCTTCTTGACTGATACCTTACCCCCATAAATGACTTAATTTTGTTTCGATGTTCAACACAGTTATTGTGCAGCATTATATGTAGTAAACCATTGCACGAAAGTTTGAAGTTTGCAGAGGTAAAAGTCCATAGCGTATACTTTCCAAATGGTCGATTTTAGTTGCCACTAGAAATTTGAAAAAATTACATTCAAACGAATAAAATTCATGAAGTAAGACACTTCGATATTGTTTTTAAGTAACGAAAATTTTAAGCACCAATCAAGGTCCGAACTCACAACCCTTCGTTTAGCAGCTGTAAACTATAACCATTACGCTAACTCAGCTCGTTATTCAATGTATGTCCCAGAGGACTGTAAAATATCACGTAAAATACCGACAAACACTGTTGGTATGATTATGAATTACTCACATTTCGTCGCAGTACAGTAGGAAATAAACTATTACCGCTATTCTTTATTGCGAAAAAGCGGTTAGTGAGAATGATACAAACACCTTTCCTTGCTTTCGCCTGAATTAGGAGGATTATTGCTTGTTCGATTTAATTAATTAATAGAATATGAAGCAATTGGTATAAAGAATGCTTTTTCCAAACTTTTAAGAAAGTCTGCTATCAAGACATGGCTTTTGTTCAATTACTTTATTTATGACTGAAGGTTTCTAAAACTGAAGACACTCGTCCGTGCTCTGCACTGCAGTCGAGCTCTGGCAACGTCGTTCTCTATTCATTGGCTGACTGTGTTTTGTGACGTCAGATGCGCAGAACGAACCTAAACTCGGCCGCCGTCATAAATGACGTGCACTTTAGCCGAGAATGCCTTTAAGGCGACAAAGTCGCAATTATCAATACCTCACTGAATTTGAACGAGGTCTTGTAAGAGGGCCACGAGATGCTACATGTTCCTTGTGTGACACTGCAGAAAGGCTTGGCAGAAATGCAGCCACTGTACAGAAATGCCAGCAGCGGTGGCCACGAGAATATATGGTCGCAAGAAGATCGGGGTCCAGACGGCCACGGACATTACGGAGAGGGAAGACCATTATGTCCGGCATTCCGGTGTGGAACATCGTACTGCAGCTGTAGCAGCAGTCTGATCAACAGTTGACACTACAGTGACCCAACGAACCGTTAAAAAATTGTTCCAAGGACAGCTCCGAGCCAGACGCCCTATAGCGTGCTTTCCACTGAACTCAAACCACCGCCATTTGTGACTTCAGTGGTGCCAACCGACGGCTCATTGGAGGGCAGGCTGGAATTCTGTTGAGGAAGCTGGTTCTGCCTCGGTACCAGTGATGGCCGTTTGTTTGTTGGTTAGAATGAGACCTGTTGAGGGCCGACAGCCAACCTATCTGCGCAGTAAACACACTGGACCTACACCTGGAGTTACGGTCTGTGGTGCGGTTTCGTGTGACAATAGGAGCACTCTCGTGGTTATCCCACGCATCTCGACTGCAAATTTGTACGTCGTTCTGATGATACGACTTCTTGTGCAACCATTCATTAACAGCATTCCTGCGGATGTTTTCCAACAGGATAACGCTAGTCCACGTGCCGCTGTTGTCCTCATGTTGCCTTCGCCGGCTGGATCAGCAGATCGAGCACATATGGGACATCATCGGATGAGAACTCTAGCGTCATTAAAAATCGGCATGAAATGATCCGGTGCTGACCGACCAAGTGCAACATGCATAACCTGACATCTGGCACCTGCACAAACCAACCCCTTCACGTTTGCATGCTTTTATTTAAAATGCTGGCGGTTTCATCTGTTACTGAGGTACCATCAATTCATATTTGCAATAGCTCATCTCAAGTTACATTTATCTTTTCAAAATGGTTCAAATGACTCTAAGCACTATGGGACTTGACATCTGAGGTCATCAGTCCCCTAGACTTAAAACTACTTAAACCTAACTAATCTAAGGACATCACACACATCCATGCCCGAGGCAGGATTCGAAACTGCGGCCGTAGCAGCAGCGAAGCGCCTAGAACTGCTCGGCCACAATGGCTGGCAAATTTATGTGTGTTTTTGAAATATTAATCAATTAAATACGTTACTTAGACAGATGTATTCCCGAAATTTCATTACTCTAATTACTTTTTGGTGTTGCTAGTCTTTTCGTTAGTGTATAATACAGTGAAAACTACTCAGTAAAAAAGAGTCAGCAGCTAACAGAAGAAATTGCGTCTAAATCTACAGCGTACTTCACAAGCCACCGTACGGTGTGTGGTGGAGGATCTCACCTTCCTTGTTCCATTCGTGAATGGCGTGTGAGACGAATGACTGTGGATATATCTTCATATTAGCTTAAATTTCTCGAATTTTCTCGTTGCGATTATTTCGCGAGACATATTCGTAATGCACTACGCCTCTCTTGGAGCGGCTGTCATTAGAGTCTGTTGAGCACCTTTGTCGTTGTCTCGCGCAGACTAAACGACCCAGTGACGAAACGCGCCGCTCTTCCTTGCTTCTTCTTTGACTTCTATCGTATCTTCCTGGTAAGGGTCCGAGACTGATGAACAATACTCAAGAATCGGTTGAACAACCGTTTTACGTGACAGTTCCTACGTGAATGAAACACGTATCCTTAAGAGTCTTACTTTGAATTTCTGTTTAGCATTTAGTTTTCTAATATGTTCTATGCGTTCAATCCACTTACGATTGCTCCGCATGGATACTCTAAAATATTTTACAACAATTACTGTGTCCCACAATTCACCACCATTATTGAAAATGTACAGTAACATATTTCTTGTGCGTTGTCTACTGTCGATTGTCCAATAGTCAGATTTCAAATTTGGACCAATCTCGTATTATTAAAAATAATTCCAGGAGCAAAACAGGAATCTCGAACTGTAGTCACACAGTCCCGTGGCAGGAATATTGGAAGGTGTTCGTTTCTGCATCCTTGCCTTTATTTCTTTGTTCGTGTGGTATTTGGGTCACCGTTCAGCGCCTGGGCATAGAGTCATTACTCTTTGGCACGGAGAAGAACGTTTGGTGTGATTGTCGGCGCCAAATAACCGAAACTCTGAATTTACAATTTCAAAATGCCTTATGCGATTTAAACAAACGATATCTCAGATGATAACATTGAACGTTAGTCGATCTGTAAAACTTCTTCTCCCTAACGTTTCGTTCTCAACTACGGAGAACATCTTCGGAGGTGAGTCAACGACTGGCTGCTAGGAGCTGGGGCCGCCGCTTATATGGATATCGTAGAGGGCGCCACCGCACGTCACGTGGCGTCGATGTGCAGCTATCTCTGGCTATCGTCTGTTCTCTCGATTTCAGGCAATCGATTGTCGCGTGATTGATGCAACGTCGACCGCCATATCTTATCCAATTTTAATCCTTCTTCTTTACGATTAAAATTGTATTGATGTTTGTGGATTTCAATTGCCTCTCTACACATACGTGTATAATAATGCGACGTCCTCGCTAGCACGCTGGTTTCACCAAATTTTATTTCGTGATCTCCATCCTTAAAAACATGTTCCGCCACTGCCGATTTGTCGATATGTCCCAAGCGACAGTTTCTATTTGGGTGAAATGCCTAAAAATAGGAGAGAGCAACAACCATCAGCTGGAAAAGTATTTCTTCCGTTCATCCATAATATCACGGATCGCATTGGGAAAGTACTAGCCAAGTTTCACGTAGAGACCATTTTCAGACCTACTAAGAAAATTAGTGAATGCCTAAGATGAACAAAAGATGCTCGTCACCCCCTAGCCACCCCAGGGGTATATAAAATTCCGTGCAGTTGTGGCAGGGTTTACATAGGAACTACAAAAAGAAGCATCAATACACGGTTGACGGAGCACAAAAGAAACTGTCGCTTGGGACATATCGACAAATCGGCAGTGGCGGAACATGTTTTTAAGGATGGGGATCACGAAATAAAATTTGGTGAAACCAGCGTGCTAGCGAGGACGTCGCATTATTATACACGTAAGTGTAGAGAGGCAATTGAAATCCACAAACATCAATACAATTTTAATCGTAAAGAAGAAGGATTAAAATTGGATAAGATATGGCGGTCGACGTTGCATCAATCACGCGACAATCGATTGCCTGAAATCGAGAGAACAGACGATAGCCAGAGATAGCTGCACATCGACGCCACGTGACGTGCGGCGGCGCCCTCTACGATATCCATATAAGCGGCGGCCCCAGCTCCTAGCAGCCAGTCGTTGACTCACCTCCGAAGATGTTCTCCGTAGTTGAGAACGAAACGTTAGGGAGAAGAAGTTTTACAGATCGACCACGGCAACTTAGCCCGGAAGTGTTTATTGATGAAGACGCCGGCCGTGAAAGCCTACATGGAATGATTGAACGTTAGCTTTCATCGCTGAAAGCCACTCGTTTGTAACTAATTTATATACTAAGTTACAACCTCTTTTAGATTTTTTTCGTTATGAAAATGTTTGTCAGAACATCATATTCTCCACTATCACAGAGCAAACAGCATACTTTTGTAGTTATTTAATGAACAGTTAACTATTTTGCCAGTAACTTTATTTAGATGTTGATTGCCAGTGGTATTAAAAGACTGTTTTAATTTAAAAGTGGCCAGTCGCATGTTTTAGCTGGCATCACCTTTGTAAAAGAGTGCTAACAGCCGCTCCTGACAACCAGGCCTAAGTAATAATTTAAACAGTATCTAACGACAGTTTATCGTCACTTATTGTGAGCACACTTGCGCAGGAATACTGAGTTGTTTATTTAATGAAAAAACTTTGTTTATGTTTATTGTGAATGGTCTGATTGTGACCAAATGATTATAAAATTTCTGGATTTAAGTACCGTTGCAATATATTAGTTCACTCAGGAAAATGGTCAAGTCAAATCAAATCATGTCTGTAGAACTTAAAAACGATATGTTCTTTTGGTGGGGACGGCCTTCAGCCAGTTGAAAAGGAGACGGTGGTGGAACACTGTAAGTAGGCTGTTTATGTTTTCTTATTGGCAACTTTACGTAGCGCTCTGTATGAAAATCACTGGCTGTGCTGTGTGCAGACTGTGGCTAGTTTGCATTGTTGTCTGCCATTGTAGTGTTGGGCAGCGGCAGCTGGATGTTAACAGCGCGTAGCGTTGCGCAGTTGGAGGTGAGCCGCCAGCAGTGGTGGATGTGGGGAGAGAGATGGCGGAGTTTTGAAATTTGTCATGAACTGCTATATATATTATGACTATTGAGCTGGCAGTAGTGGCGCTCGCTTTATTGCAGTAGCTCAAGTAACCAAGATTTTTGTGAGGTAAGTGATTTGTGAAACGTATAGTTTAATGTTAGTCAGGGCCATTCTTTTGTAGGGAATTCTGAAAGTCAGATTGCGTTGCGCTAACAAAATATTGTGTGTCAGTTTAAGCACAGTCGTGTATAATTGTTCAAAGGGGACGTTTCAACACTATGGCAGTTAAGTCGAGACTGAGATTTTTTCTAGTGAAAAGCTCAATGGGGAGATTCAGGGCACTTGTAGTAGAGATCTGGATGGAGGCAGACGTGCCTGTGGTGATAAGGTGTATTCGATTGTGGATGTATTTGATCCTGGGTGACCGCGCGGATTGGCCGCGCGGTTAGAGGCGCCATGTCACCGACTGCGCGGCCCTCCCGCCCGAGGTCCGAGTCCTCCCTCGGGATGGACGTATGTGTTGTTCTTAGCATAAGTTAGTTTAAGTAGTGTGTACGTCTAGGGACCTATGACCTCAGCAGTTTGGTCCCTTAGGAATTCACACACATTTGAACATATTTTTTGATCCTGGGTGGTGAACGGCCGCTACGATACTTTAACTTCAGGAGGGACTTCATATTTCGAGAGATCTGATTGTGCTCCATTGCAGGACTCAAACTTTTTCTGCTTGTATTACGGAAGTGAGAATAGGCAGAATGTTAGTTACTATTCTTTGAATCGCTTGCGTTAATTTGTAAATCATAATGTTGAGCTCTGAACTGTTACGAGCTGGTGAATATTTCGTGTGTTGTGATTAGGAATTGGATTTCGTTTTTGCAGATCTTTGATTGCTACCTATCTCTCAACGCAACATTACTGTACTTAATAAGGGTATTTTCTGTCCACATTTTAACTGAACATCATAGGAGCACTGCCCGTTTATCTCGTTTATCTGGGATGTCCATTCTTGAATAAGTATTAATCAGATTAATTTTCTGCCTTCTGCGTCACTTATAGACGTTAGAGTAGAACCTTTGTTATTAAATTACTCATTTAAGTTTTATTTTGTATTGCTGCGTATTTTATTAACTCAAAATTCTAGCCAACGCACAGACTATTTCACTGCAAGATCGCAGCTACAGGTTGTTATCTGCAGCATCTTATCTCCGGGCCATGAAAACAGACTGGCGTAGCTCAACCCTATGACTACATCGAGCTAGTCTTCTGCAACAGAGTCGTCTACAACCCCATTACGAGTAGCCACAGGTGAAGAAGCCGCTTGGATGCTGTTTAGAAGAGCATCTACAATATCAGTAACCCTCTGATACCATCCCATCCACCTCTGTAGTTGAGTGCTCATGATAGATGGCTGCCATGCAGAGGACTAAGATTCTATTCCCGATGTTGGAGCTACTTGAGTGAGAAGTAGCGGCTACTTAGTCTGGAAACTGGGTGAAACGGCTGGGAGAGAGGGTTGCTGGTCACATGCATATGCGTATGCGTGACGTCACAAGCTATGGATAACAGGGCGGCCGGTAGACATCCAGTGAGCCTTCATGGTCTGGGTGACTGTTGTTGTTGTCGTGGTCTTCAGTCCTGAGACTGATTTGATGCAGCTCTCCATGCTACTCTATTCTGTGCAAGCTTCTTCATCTCCCAGTACCTACCGCAACCTACATCCCTCTAAATTTTCTTAGTGTATTCATCTCTTGGGCTCCCTCTACGATTTTTACCCTCCACGCTGCCCTCCAATATCATATTGGAGATCCCTTGATGCCTCAGAACATGTCCTACTAACCAGTCCCTTCTTCTAGTCTAGTTGTGCCACAAACTTCTCTTCTCCCCAATGTGATCTACCCATATAATCCTCACCGTTCTTCTGTAGCACCACATTTCAAAAGCTTCTATTCTCTTCTTGTCCAAACTATTTATCTTCCATGTTTCACTTCCGTACGTGGCTACACTACATACAAATACTTTCAAAAACGACTTCCTGACACTTAAATCTATACTTGATGTTAACAAATTTCTCTTCTTCAGAAACGCTTTCCTTGCCATTGCCAGTCTACATTTTATATCCTCTCTACTTCGACCATCATCAGTTATTTTGCTCCCCAAATAGCAAAACTGTTTTACTACTTTAAGTGTCTCATTTCCTAAACTAATTCCCTCAGCATCACCCGACTTAATTCAACTGCATTCCATTATCCTCGTTTTGCTTTTGTTGATGTTCATCTTATTTCCTTCTTTCAAGACACTATCCATTCCGTTCAACTGCTCTTCCAGGTCCTTTGCTGCCTCCGACAGAATTACAATATCATTGGCGAACCTCAAAGTTTTTATTTCATCTCCATGGATTTTAATACCAACTCCGAAATTTTCTTTTGTTTCTTTCACTGCTTGCTCAATATACAGATTGAATAATATCGGGGAGATGCTACAACCCTCTCTCACTCCCTTCCCAACCACTGCTTCCCTTTCATGTCCATCGACTCTTTTAACTGCCATCTGATTTCTGTACAAATTGTAAATAGCCTTTCCTCCCCGTATTTTACCCCTACCACCTTCAGAATTTGAAAGAGAGTATTCCAGTCAACATTGTCAAAAGCTTTCTCTAAGTCTACAAATGCTAGAAACGTAAGTTTGCCTTTCCTTAATCTAGCTTCTAAGATAAGTCGTAGGGTCAGTATTGCCTCACGTGTTGCAATATTTCTACGGAATCCAAACTGATCTTCTCCGGAGTCGGTTTCTACCAGTTTTTCCATTCGTCTGTAAAGAATTTCCGTTAGTATTTTGCAGCTGTGATTTATTAAACTGATAGTTCGGTAATTTTCACATCTGTCAACACCTGCTTTCTTTGGGATTGGAATTACTATATTCTTCTTGAAGTCTGAGGGAATTTCGCCTGTCTCATACATCTTGCTCACCAGATGGTAGAGTTTTGTTAGGCCTGGCTCTCCCAAGGCTGTCAGTAGTTCTAATGGAATGTTGTCTACTCTCGGTGCCTTGTTTCGACTAAGATCTTTTAGTGCTCAGTCAAACTCTTCACGCAGTATCATATCTTTCATTTCATCTTCATCTACATCCTCTTCCATTTCCGTAAAATTGTCCTCAAGTACATAGCCCTTGTATAGACCCTCTTTATACTCCTTCCACCTTCCTGCTTTCCCTTCTTTGCTTAGAACTGGGTTTCCATCTGATCTCTTGATATTCATACAAGTGGTTCTCTTTTCTCGAAAGGTCTTTTTAATTTTCCTGTAGGTAGTATCTATCTTACCCCTAGTGAGATAAGCCTCTACATCCTTTCATTTGTCCTCTAGCCATCCCTGCTTAGCCATTTCCCACTTCCTGTCGATCTCATTTTTGAGACGTTTGTACTCCTTTTTGCCTGTTTCATTTACTGCAATTTTACATTTTCTCCTTTCATCAATTAAATTCAATATTTTTTTCTGTTACCCAAGGATTTCTACTAGCCCTCGTCTTTTTACCTACTTGATCCTCTGCTGCCCTCACTACTTCATCCCTCAAAGCCACCCATTCTTCTTCTACTGTATTTCTTTCCCCCACTCCTGTCAATTGTTCCCTTATGCTCTCCGTGAAACTCTGTACAACCTCTGGTTTAGTCAGTTTATCCAGGTCCCATCTCCTTAAATTCCCACCTTTTTACACTTTCTTCAGTTTTAATCTACAGTTCATAACCAATAGATTGTGGTCAGAGTCCACATCTGCCCCTGGAAATGTCTTACAATTTAAAACCTGGTTTCTAAATCTCTGTCTTACCAGTATATTATCTATCTGAAACCTGTCAGTGTCTCCAGGCTTCTTCCATGTATACAACCTTCTTTTTTGATTCTTGAACGAAGTGTTGGCTATGTCGTAACAGTGAGAGGCACTGCAGGGGGCAATGGGCGCAGTATATTGATGAAATAGTGATCCTTAAAGAGGAATAAATGCAAGTAGGTGTAATAGGTATACTTACCCTCGACACGAGACGTTATAATTGTTGCCACGCAGCTACGACTTCACACCTGTAGCGTCAAAAATGCGTAGTCGAACAACTTCAGATTTTTAGCTTCGTAAAATATATTTTCCAGTATTTTGAGTTACATGGGCAACATGGCATTTATGTGAATTTTAGTTATAATGTCATACTCGTCACTATCCCGAGTCATTATTACCTAAAACACGATGCATGTCTTAGTATCCTATGTCCCAAGTGTTTGATATCAATGAAAAATTCGATTAATATTGACGACAATCACTTTGCAAGGAAGTAAAGCTTATTTCTATATTGTTGCACATTAATTAAAATCATTAAATTACTTTACATCTACAACAATAACAACTGACTTTTGAAATCGTTATTTAGGAGAACTGTTGAAACCACTGAATCTGGCACTCCATAGCAAATTTCACTTGTTAGTTAACGACAGTAACCAGTTTTGTGTGTTCTTGGTAATTTTGTATCAAAGACGCGGCTGTCGCATTTCAGGGCTCCCACGGGATTTTGCTTTTGCTTTCAAATCTTTAACGTTTAAGTCAAGTCCAAGTCATAGCAGCAAAGATTACAGCGAGGTCATTCTATGTCGTTATAATCGCATTGTGTATTACTGTGATCCCTTAAGCTTTCATTCTATTTACTTTTATTTTAAAGAATACTAATGTTTTGAGGTGAACTGTGAGTTGGACAAGTATTTTGTGGTCGCCTGGGTGCAGACATTTATTCCAGGGCTCGTAATGATCAACATCGTCAATACACGTCACTAATTCTTACATGAACTTATGTCTGAATATAACTATTTAGTTTCAGAAATAATTGGTCCAGTTAAGGATTGCAGACCGGATTTGTTAATTCCAAGATTGGAATCCCCACTTAAATTCAAATTTTTGTTCTTGATGAATTCGGGTAATGATTCCAAACTGAACTTGAAAGGCAACTGTTGTCTTCTTTGACGCAACTTAAATTGCTGCTAGTTGCAACTATTTTAACAGCTGCTTTTCCGGGAAGCCAATGTAGAGGTAAATACGCATCTGATTATTATTAATGGAGTGACCACAGTCAGCCTTCGCAAGTGCAACAGAACCCTTGATTATCAGGAGGAAAGCCGGCCGGTGTGGCCGTGCGGTTAAAGGCGCTTCAGTCTGGAACCGCGTGACCGCTACGGTCGCAGGTTCGAATCCTGCCTCGGGCATGGATGTGTGTGATGTCCTTAGGTTAGTTAGGTATAATTAGTTCTAAGTTCTAGGCGACTGATGACCTCAGAAGTTAAGTCGCATAGTGCTCAGAGCCATTTGAACCAACCATCAGCAGGAAATGATTGACAAGAGAGTGATTATATTGTTCTGAAAAATAAAAAGATATGTCAAATGTAGAGAGACGAGTTACGAACTACTACTGCAATGGAGATTAGCTTATAGGAAATCGTAATATGTAGATGTTTTCTAATCTGTAACAACTCTGAACATTATGTAAACGTACTAACAGTAAACCCTGAACACAAAACTACTTTCATCACTGAACACTTCCGGGCTGAGATGTCGTGGTCCATACATAAGAGTCTCCCCTGACGTTTCACCTTCTACTGCGGAGGGCATCCTCCGAGGACAATCGGCGAACTGCAACGAGAGCACGAGTGAGCGCCGTATATATAAGCCATCCAGAGGGAGCTGCTGTCTATCACGTGATGTCGGCTGTGCTATGATCTCTGGTATTGCCTACTTTCTGAATTGAAATTCATCGATTGTCTCGCTGTTGCTGCAATGTTGACATCCATATCTTATCCAGCTGTATGCCTTCATCTTTTCTATTAAAATTATTGCAGTGTTTGGAAATCTCAATGGCCTCTCTGTACATTCGCGCATAATAATGCGACGTCTTTGCTATGACGATCGTCTCACTAAACTTTATTTCATGATCACCTTCCTGAAACACATGTTCCGCTACAGCCGATTTATCAAAATGTCCGAGGCGGCAGTTCCTTTTATGTGCACCCAGACGGGTGTTGACGCTTCTTTTTGTTGTGCCTATATAGACCTTCCCACAACTGCACGGGTAGCTAGAGGATGTCGTTTATCTGTTGCGGATTTTAAACATTCTTTTATTTTTGTGGTGCGTCTGAAAACAGTTTCCACATCGTACTTGCTTAAAATTTTTATATTGCGATCAGTGACATTACTCATGATTGGTAAGAACACTTTCCCCTTGGTTTGGTGTTGATCCTCGTCCGTCCTGGTTGTCAGTCTAGGGCGTAGTGCACGATCTATCTCTCTGTTGGAATACCCATTCTTCTTGAAGATCCCTCTAAGGGGTTCAATCTCATCATCTAAGTGAGCTGGTTCACATATTCTGTGTGCCCTGTATATTAATGTTTTAATCACCCCTCTTTTAGGTATTGGGTGGTGGTTACAATCTTTCTGCAGATATAGCCGGCCGAAGTGGCCGTGCGGTTAAAGGCGCTGCAGTCTGGAACCGCAGGACCGCTACGGTCGCAGGTTCGAATCCTGCCTCGGGCATGGATGTTTTTGATGTCCTTAGGTTAGTTAGGTTTAAATAGTTCTAAGTTCTAGGGGACTAATGACCTCAGCAGTTGAGTCCCATAGTGCTCAGAGCCATTTTCTGCAGATATAGAACGGTGTGTGTGTCTTTTCTGAAAACCTTATGACCCAATGATCCATCCTCTCGTTTGATTACAGTCACACCTAAGAAGTTCAGGTGACCATCGGTTTCCTTTTCCATAGTGAATTGAATTCTTGGGTTAATACTATTCAGATGTAACAGGAAGGCAGCCAGTTCCTCTTCCCCATGGGTCCATATAACAAATGTATCGCCTACATAACGATACCATCTGACTGGTCGTTTTCTAGCTGTTTGCAGCGCCCGTTGTTCAAAGTTCTCCATGAACAAGTTAGCCACAGCTGGACTAAAAGGACTTCCCATAGCCGCCCCACCCCGTCAATCCGTTTTTAAAAAACATTATTATATTGAAAATAAGTTGTTGTAAGGCAATGTCTGAATAATGCCAAAATATCACTAGGAAAAGTGTCCACTATACATGTGATCGCTTCATTCACCGGGATCATGGTAAATAATGACACCAGATCAAAACTGACCAGGATATCATTAGGGCCCACACTAATATCCTTAATAATATAGATGAAGTGATATGAATTTTTAACATGGCTGTCAGTTCCACCAAAATGAGATTTCAGCAGCGAGGCCAGGTGTCCAGCTAGTCGAAGGTGAAACGTCAGGGGAGAGTCTTATGTATGGACCACGGCTCTCAGCCCGGAAGTGTTAAGTGATGACAACACCTACCGTGAAAGCTTTCATTCTATGACGAAACTACTTTTTCCATGACCAATTGGTGAGAGTCGAGCTGCAGCGAATGCTGGCTGTGTTACTGATATTACTGTCATTCTCCTGCATGAATATTTACACGGAAATGCTGAAAAGTCACATTAAATATAACAATACTCGTAGCGCTGGATAACGTGCAGAAGTTTTGAAGGTCACTTTACAGGATACATAAAATAATGGTGCTAGAGTCGGAGTAACTTGTTACAGAACGAAAGGGGGCTTTAGAATCTAGTATGTGAATGGATGCAAATAGAAAGCGTGGATGTTTCAATCCAAGTGATCACGCGACTCAGACCCTCTCACAAAGAAATACGGTTTTCAGCCAGTGGGCCAAAGAAAAGTGAAAGATTTACTGTTCGTAACCACAGCTCTGCAAACATAAGTTTGTCGGTTGTAGCTGGCGACTGCAATTTCAATGCGTTGCTTAAGCCACATACATGTAGCGATCTCACCAACAGTTGCAGCTGGACAAATTGGTAACAGCACAGGGACCGGCCTACGACGACCATGAGGCCAAGCAGACTCACGACAAAATAAAGAAGTCCCACAAAACGCTTAAATTGAATTACAATAAAACTCTTACGGCGAAGCATTTGATTGGCGGCCGCCTTCAAAGAGCTTCCCATGAGACGTATCAGCCATCAAGCTACCCAAGAGTGCAGCATCGATACATGTCCGATATACATGCGGGCCTCTTTGTATTTGACAACGTAACGTCATGTTAATGGGTTTATGAAACGGGGCAAAAAGCAAATTCACGTCAGTCTTTGTTATTGCATCTTTCTCCACTCAAATTTAATTATGGCAGTGTATTCAGTAGCCGTAGTGGTGATTAGCTCTACACTTTTCCACGTTGTTTCTGTCAGTTTTCTTCGGACAATTTATGCAAACGTAATCACTTCCGATTATTGCATATACCACGTGAAGTGGAAGGGCTACAAATATTTATTGCTAATGGCAGGTTCGAATCAACTTACAACAGAAGCGCGAATCTAGATTAGCATGTACTTGGTTCTGACAATAAGAGGGCTATCTCTCTTAAGGACAACTTTAATGCAATGATCAACTTCAATAGAAAAAATGAAAAGAAACTGTTTAATTTCAATATTCACTACATCGGAAATTTGCAGAGTTTGCTAAAGTCTGCTTCCCAAATATCTGCAGTCACCTTCAGATAACAGAGCAACAGACAGCAAACATTTGAAGGACGATGGTCCGCTATCGATGAAAGCCTCACAATCGGAGAAAATATTAGTCTCTTCACTTTAAATTTTTCTATTATTTAAAAAGAGTATACATCCTCCTCCGCATCTCTGCGGAAATGGTATCGCGCTGTTTACTCTGGCACCCAAAATAAGCGAATTTACTTTTTCTGTTACTTTTGCATCAGGCGGTGGTTCACGTGTTCATTTTACAAGATCATAGGACTTCCAACGACGCAGTTGGCAGAAGATGGCACTGCTGCTTGTCCACGTTGTGTGGTCTTCGGGACATGATCTCTGAACTGAGTTCGGTAGGACGAGGTAAATGTACATTTTTCTTCACTGGTTCCAAATAGGAATGTGACCCACCGAGTGGGTAAGACACTATGTTCATATTTCTGAGGAAGGGTATCCGAGCCCGCTTCTGGATATCCAAGATCAGCTATCCTACAGTTTACACAAAGTACTGAAAGCGAATGCCGGGATCGTTTCGTAGAGAAATTCACAGTTGATGCGTGCCGATTTCTTGTCCGATTCGAAATTTCTGATGAGCGGCGTTTCAGCCACATGGGTTCAGATTTTTTAAATCGATTCAGTGTTCGTGTAAAGCTTTGCTTGAAACTGTTTCACTCGAATTTGAGCATTGCTATTGTGCTACAATGGCTGGGCGAGCTTTAAGCACTTCTGCCGGTGATGAAATGTGCTCGCAAATTGCTAATACGGTACAACAACAGATATAAAATTTACTGAATACATATGAAAATTTGTGCCAGTCTGAGACTCGAATCCGGCTTTTCCACCTGTCGCAAACGGTCGGCTCACAGCTTCGGGTATCACAGCATGCTTCATACCTCCTTGTACGGAAATCTCATAATTGTAGGAGCAAAATGGAAAGCAGACACTTGGATATATGGACATTAGGGCCGGTCTTGTAAGCGTGCTCGGACAGCCAAAGTTGTCTGGCAACTGCTAGTGAAAAGCAGAAAATCCGGGTTCGAGTCTACATCTACATCTACGTCTACATCCATACTCCGCAAGCCACCTGCCGGTGTGTGGCGGAGGGTACCCTGAGTACCTCTATCGGTTCTCCCTTCTATTCCAGTCTCGTATTGTTCGTGGAAAGAAGGATTGTCGGTATGCTTCTGTGTGGGCTCTAATCTCTCTGATTTTATCCTCATGGTCTCTTCGCGAGATATACGTAGGAGGGAGTCCCGGTCTGTTATAAATTTTTGTATGTTTCCATAAAATTGTGTAGCTGTAGTGGTACCGATTTTGCAGTTTTCGAGAACATTTCTCAATTTAATACGGCTACCGATCGTCAGCAGTGTCACAAAATCGAACTATACAGACACTGTACTAATGTCGTTCTGCCCGTTTTCCGAATACGTGCAGTTTTCAACTATTTAGGAGTTTCAAATGAACCACTGTTTTAACACAAAAACTAGCCTTCGCCTACGGGAGTTAACAGTGGAACCCTGTTTCAACTCTTTTAGCCATATTGTATTATAAACAGTATGTGAGGATTTTTGCGAATCCTTAACGTAGGGATTGTCCTACATTTCAGTTTTTAGAGCTACATTTCGATAACCGGATAAACTCGCTCACTTTCATGCATCTACTTATCACCATACATGCCTTGAACAGTTTCCGACAAGTGGAAAGCATACTCAATTATTTTTCGTGGACGAATAACTACTTATCACCATTTCCTGAGCAACTTTCCATTCAGTAGAATCTCAGATGTGTCGTGTGACAAATGACCATTTATGCCTGAAGTAATTAGCTTCGATGAGAAAGGTTCTTTCAGATTGTCAGACAGAAGAAAAAGGTCACCAGAATACTTCGAAACAAGTGTCTTTGAAATTCTACGAATGAGCAGAATCACTATTATTTCCTGTTGTTGGTATATGTAACCTCACACGTGTTTGCTGTAAATCAGGGACCACTCCACTTGGCAAATTTCTGACATATCGTAGTAAGATTTCTTGATTTAGTATGACACGTCCCAGTGGTCAGTTAGTGTTTCCCGCAATCTCTGCTCTCGTGAATTTTATGCACAGTGCAGGTGGACGTTTGAGGTGAGACGGTCCTTCAGTACTGAAATACGTCGTCGCACGCCGAAAACGGTCTCCTTCCAAACTTCGGTTCGAGAAGCTCCTTGGAATAGTCGGCCCTCTGGGCTGGCTCTGAGCACTATGGGACTTAACATCTATGGTCATCAGTCCCCTAGAACGTAGAACTACTTAAACCTAACTAAGGACATCACACAACACCCAGTCATCACGAGGCAGAGAAAATCCCTAACCCCGCCGGGAATCGAACCCGGGAACCCGGGCCCTCTGGGAAATTTGTCAGTTATCCGAAGATCTAGAAAAGTTGTTCCATTTTACACAGCTAGCTGGAGTCCCGTATTGTTCTTGTAGTTATGGCCTTCAGTCGGATTACTGATTTGATCCGGCTCTCTACTTAAATCTGCTTACTTTAGTCAAGCCATAGTCTCTGTTTACAATACACTAAAGTGACGAAAGTCAGGGCTTAGGGATATGCACGTGTACAAATGGCAGTAGTATTGCGTACACAAGGTATAAAAGGACACTGCAATGACAGAGCTGTCATTTGTACTCAGGTGATTCATATGAAAAGGTTTTCGACGTGATTTTGGCTGCACGACAGGAGTTGACAGACTTCGAATGTGGAATGGTGTTGCAGCTAGACTCATGGGGCATTCCATTTCGGATATCGCTAGGCAATTGACTGTGTCAAGACTTTGCCGAGGATACCAAACTAAAAACGTTACCTCTCACCACATAGAACGCAGTGGCCGACGGCCTTCATCTAACGACATAGAGTAGTGGTTTTTGCGCAGAGTGCTAACATACAAGCAATACTGTGAGAATAACCGCAAAAGGCAATGTGGGACGTTTGATGAACGTATCCGTTAGGACAATGCAGCGAAAATTTGCGTTAATCGGGAAACCGATGCGAGTGTCTTTGCTTACAGAACGACATCACCTGGAACGCCTCTGCTAGACGACTGGAAAACCGTGGCCTTCACCGATGAGTCCAGATTTCAGTTTGTAAGAGCCTGGGTCCTCTTGTCCAATTAAACCATTCATTGACTGGACACAATTTATAGCCATTTATGGACACCAATGGAATATTTATGGATAACAATGTGCCACGTCACCAGGCCACAATTGTTAACGGCAGGTTTCAACATTCTGGACAATTCGAATGAATGATTTGGCCACCCAGATCGCCTGTCATGGATTTCATGGAACACTTATTAGACGTAATCGAGAGGTCAGTTCCTGCACAAACTCCTGAACCGGCAACTCGATGTTAACAAATGCTTCTTTTTCAAAAGTGCTAGTTATTTTCAACCTGTATTTCATACAGGGTAGCGCAGTTAAAAGTAGCCCGCCCTCCCTTTGAATACGAATGCGAAATTTCGACTTCTGAAATAAACAGCTACAACACTGGGCAGTTTTACGCAATATTCGATTGTTAGCTTTATTTCTACTGTGAAGTTAGACGTTTCTCTCTGGGATCTGCAAAATGACTTTCTCGATAGAAGTAAGAATTGAAACTATGAAAGCATAAGTGAAAACAGTTTCGATTAAAGAAACTCGCGAAGTTGTCTGGTTTTCTGGGTCGGGTATCTGGATAGGGACTTCCAGCAAAAATATTAATACAGAATCTGTAGGAAAATAGGTGCTTCTACGGATCTGTGGAAAATGTAAAATGACAAAGATTTCCTGCAGTTCGTACACCAGAAGTTATCACAGACATTCGCCAAGGAATTATTCAGAGCCCAAAGAAGTCTACACGTAAAATGGGACCGGCTGTTGTGACCGAGCGGTTCTAGGCGCATTATTCCGTAACCGCGCCGCTGCTACCGTCGCAGGATCGAATCCTGCCCCGGTCGTGGATGTGTGTGATGTTCTCAGGTTACTTAGGTTTAAGTAGTTCTTTGTCTAGGGGACTGATGACCTCAGATGTTAAGTCCCATAGTGCTTAGAGCCATTTGAACCATTTGAACATAAAATGGTCCAACATGGGCAGATATTGAAAAGTCTTAATTTCAAGCCTTATCGTGCGACGGCTGTGCAGCAATGAGACAGTAAGAAACGTGTACACTACTGCACGTGGTTTTTGAATAATATCAACGATGGGTTGATTCCATTACATCATGAGTGATGAACCGTGGTTTCATCTTTCCGGTGCCGGCCGCGGTGGTCTAGCGGTTCTAGGCGCGCAGTCCGGAACCGCGCGGCTGCTACGGTCGCAGGTTCCTATCCTGCCTCGGGCATGGATGCATGTGATGTCCTTAGGTTAGTTAGGTTTAAGTAGTTCTAAGTTCTAGGGGACTGATGACCACAGATGTTAAGTCCCATAGTGCTCAGAGCCATTTGAACCATTTTTTTCATCTTTCCGGTCATGTGAATTCACAGAATACGAGGTACGAGGCACGAACTCTAAAATTGTGTGTCAACAACCACTCCATGATGAAAAAATCAGCTTTTGGTGCGGTATCAGGAACACGCATCATTGAGCGATATTTTTGGACACTACCCTCAACACGGTTTTATATACGTAAATTTTTCATACATTCACAGAACATGAAAGACAATTCTGCCTCTTCCAGCAAGATGGGCCAACACGCCACACGTCTAAGGTATCCCTAGATCGACTCATGATGTCTTCACTGAGGAACGAACTGTCAGCAAATATTTATGGCCACCACGTACGACGGATGTAACAAGGTGCGATTTTTTCCTGTGGGGACTATTGAAGTGGAAGGCCAAAGAAAGAAATTCACACACAATGAAGACATCAGCCGTGAAGTTTCCGTCATCGATATCGGAACTTCACGTCTGATGTATCTTACTATGGTTAGACGTACGAAACTGTGTATTGATGTTGCACGAGGGCCACTTTTAACACATTCTATAAATGCACTTTTCACTGCATTTTTCGTTGTAAATATATGCTAAAGTCCATTTCAGCTCTTCGCTTCCGTAATTTCACTGCTTTTGCTTTATTCTTACACGGGCTATTTTTATCTGCGCCACCCAGTATCTCCTACATTTTGCACCCTAAGTAGATAAACTCTCTACTTTCCTCATTGAATTTAATTGGAATGTATTTCATTACCTTTGGTTTACATTTATTGATCATTATAATCTCCTCTCACGACATTATTCATTCCGTTCAACTACTCTTCCAAGCCCTTTGTCGCCTCTTAATAGAGTAACAATATTATCGACAAATCGCAAAGTTTTTATTTCTTCTCCATGAAATGTAATTCCTTCTACAAACTTTTATTTTGTTTCTTTGACTGCTAATGCAGGACAAGATTTAATGACATCGGGGTATGCTACAATCTTGTCTCACTCCTTTCTCGACCACTGCTTGCCTTTCATATCCTTCGATTTATGAAATTGCTGTCTGCCTTATGCACAAGTTGTAAAAATTTTCCCTCCATTTTATCCATCCTTCTCTCAAAATTTCAAAAAATGTACTCCACCACAACATTAGGAAAAACTTCCTGTAATTTTATTCTACAGTTCATAACCAACAAATCAGAATCCATATATACCACTGTAAATGTTTTACAGCCTAAAATCTGATTTCTAAGCCTCTGTCTTCCTCTTATACAGTATAACCAGTCTGAAACCTACCAGTCTACCGAGGTCTCTTCCAAGTACTCAAACTTCTTTCATGATTTCATTTCATCCCAGCCCATGTCCTACGGTTCTTCTTTCTCCTCCCTTTGCTACTATCGAATTCCTGTCACATTTCACAACAACATTTTCCTGACTACCTGAAAAATTCGTTTTGCCACACAAACATTCTTTCAGTGTCTCTTGGATCTATACTACCGTGGTAAGTAAGGGATTCATGTCTGTCTTCTCTACGATAATGCGTTCGCATTTTCACACCCATTATTTGTTCCATTCCTGCAGAATGTCTGTTTGATTTTGTGATTGTAATCCTGTACACACCTTATCACAAGTCATGTGCTTCCTGCCACTGTCCTTCACAGATTCCCGCTATATTTAACAACATCCTATCCAACATTCCACGCTCCGACTCGCCGAATGCAAAGTTTGTTTTTCCTGATGGCTGCAGCATGTTGAATAGTCCCAGCCCAGATCACCGAATGGCGGACTATTCCAGAATATTTCGCCCTAGAGAATGCCGACATAATGGTTAGTGCCCAGTATACCGCACCGCTATTCCGTTGCTGCCTGTGCTCACAGAACAAAAAACATTCTACTCTGAGACAACACTGCTGGAACCAGAAAACAAAATATTGAAAAGAAACGACTTCGACTCATGTGAATATTATTGATTGAGGATCAGTCGCTGGGGTTCTCATAACGTTGTGAAAATGAGATAAAAAAAGTTAAAAAGTGCACTATTTGTCACGAGTTAGGTTAGCTAGGCCTTAATCAGAGAGGCTCCGACTCATGTGTAGGGATATCGAAAGTCCTTTTTCCGGCGAACTATTCTTGAACGGAACAAGAGCGTTAGAAATGATTGTACTGTACACCACGATTCATGATGGTCCCCTGGACATTACAAAAGGCGGGACATGCTTGTTAATAGGGCGTATTTTTGCCGCGGATGGCAATACTTGATTTACAACGTGCTCCTATGCTGGTCGGAAGGTTGATAAGGAATTTATTTGTGAAACGTTCCATTTCTCCAACAGCGTGGTTGACAAGTGCTCGATCGTTCTTAATGCCGCAATACGTATCTGTAAAGTCTACTACAAGTGCTCGATGTGACATAAGTAGAGGGAACGGGTAGGGTAGTCTATTTGGCGAACGTCCTCTCCTTCCAAGAAGTCCTCCGCCTACGCAGTTCGATAAGGTCCTGTATTTTTTCCACGAAGGCATTGACCGTGGCGACTAATACCTCAACTTGTACAGTCTTTTATTATAATTACTTTTACCGTAGTGTATTGTTTTCTTTCTTTCTTTGGACTTTACGTTTGATATTACGTGTATATATTCCGCTCCTGAGATAATAATAGTAATCTGGTACTCCTGCGAATGGAGATGTGGCAGTGGTGGGAGTAATGCTTTGAGGACAGAACTTGGGTTGTTTCTGAGTAGCTCAGTCGGTAGAGAACTCACTCGCTAAAGGCGAAGCACCCGATGTCCAGCCTATGGCGAAAATTTCAGTGTGGAACAGTCATCTGTTTTTAATTCACATGTTTTACAAATATCAGTTACTTTACCTAATATGAAATCTGTCTGGGACAATATTCTTTTCCTAATTTTTTCACTGCTAATACTAATGAAAATTTTATCACGTGAAACTGTAGTCAATATGTTGTTACGATCGTAAGATTTATATTTATCAACGATAATAGTTTAAAGTGCATGAAAAGTTTCGCCAGCTTTTCATTGTCAGGAGTTGAGTACGTGCGTTTCAAACGGTACATTTCATTTTGGGATAAGGTAATCGTCGAACTTCCACAACACCGTTTGCATGTTCCATTCTTCACTGGCACCAATTTAAGCGTCTTATTTGCAGAGGCAGAGAAGGAAGGTAAAAGCAACATTGGGTTTTGGGGAGGAGGTGGTGTTGGTGGAGGTGATGATGGATTCCAAGAGCTTGCTGAACACCGAGGTGAGACATATAGGGCGATATGAAAGGGCATCAGATGGAGGCTTGTTGGGATTGGAGAACATCAGGATACAGGAAGTTTTCCCCAGGTCAGGGTAGAAGCCGGTGGCAAGGATTACATTGTAGAGGGTGGCAAGTACTGCAGGGAAGGTGGGAGAGCATTGTTTGAGGTGGCGGTAGGTAAAGCGGTCTTGGCCAGGAGCAGTGTTGCGTTTAGTAGTGAGTGTGAAGCTGATGTCCTGTGTAGTGATGGGAGTGTTATGTTCAGATGGTGGTGTGTGGACGTAGTACTGGGAACTAGGAGTAAGGGGAGGAAAAGAGGTATCCATATGGTCGATGACATCAGGGAAGAGGGTATAATCTAATTTGGGATCGTCTGGGATGCAAAAAACATCGGATGGGTGGGGGGAAAAGTGGTTTCCTTTACTGAGATTGTCAGGAAAGGGACAGTCATGAAGGAGGATAGGGTACTGGGAGGTAGGGCGTTTCCCAGTAAGGCAGGAAAGCAGACCAATACTTGGAACAGTGTATTGGGAGCGTGGTGTTGTGTACATGTCTTTCGCCAAGCACGGCGTTTCTTCGCAGTAAGCATGTTGCGGACGTGTCGTAATTGCCGGTTGTCGGTGAGTGTGTCCTGGTCACGAGTGCAGAGAAAAGATCGGTAGAGGCGCGGGATTCACGAAGGAGAATGACGACCTGTAGGGGGGTAGGGCTGGGCGGTGAGGGTGGATGGCTTTTTAGGCGTATGGGTGGCGATGGCGTCAGACAAGGTCTGGTGCAGGAAGGCAGGGGTGCGGGAGATGTCATCACGAGATGGAGGGTGGCGTTCGACCTGGGTGTGTATGGAGTCCCGGCAGGCATCCCAGTTGGCACAGGAGTAATCGTGGACAAGTTTAGGAATGATGTCAGGGTGAGGAGTGGGACGGGGATGGCGGCCACTAGAGACAGTGAGGAGAACAGTAGCATGGCCACTGCCAATGAGGTCAAGGACATCCACGGCGATGCACCCAAGGAGGTTGGGAGAGGCGAGGATCTCGTCGGGAGTGGTGTTGGATTCGGGTCAGGTGTGGTGGGGGAGGGGAACCAGGTCTCGCTGGAGGGTGGTGAGAAACTGATGCCACCACTGGAGCTCGGCAGGAGCACAGCTGTGGATATTGAGGTCAGCGGCAATCACGTGGGTGCAGAAGGTGCGGTCAATATGGGCCTGGAAATCGTATAGGTTTGTGGTACGAGGGCGGACCTAAATGGTGGCACAGGTGACGGCAGGGGTGGGGAAGAAGAGACTGAGGGCGAGATGCTCAGCGGTAACCGAGCACGGCTTGTCACATAAACACAAGACAATGTTTGAATATACGAAAATTTTCTCTCGCACTTGTAACTATTGAGACATAGTGGTTTGGGAAGCTGTGAATATTTGACTCTGTTGTAATACCTTCAGTAGAGATACCGGTTGTGCATTTAACGCATGAAATCGTGCTCTTGATAAAGAAAGAGCCTTTAGAATTTTCATAGCTTACGTCCAGATGCGAGCGATGGCGAGGGTAGCGACGCTGGATAGTATAATTTTCGTAATGACAGCGTGATGTAGTCCAGCGAGTCAGATACGGTCACCTGGGTATAAATGTGTGAGCCTCACCAACGATGATGAAGGCAATCATCGAAAGCTTGGTCGCTTATACTAATTTTTCGTGGTTAAATGGTTCATTTGCGTGTCCATTATCCACAGCAAGCACAGAAATATTTCTTAGGCGAAGAAAACCGGCCTTTTTCTTGATATATTTTTATTTATTGGAGACACGCTTCACATTTTGCTTAAAAGTATCTTCAACGGAATCTAAAATGACACAAAAATGAACAGATGTTAGTTTTCAGCACATACTTCGTTAGGTTGACAACATGTACGTAAACTAACCAAATAGGAACGCACGTAAGGTGAACACACAATAGTTGCTATTTAGACCGCGGTTCTGGGTAAATTATCCCCAACTAGTGACGGAAGAATAATACCACTCCGCAGGAATTAGCACAAAGAACATAGAAAAATAGTGAAGAAAAAACGTTCGTAACGGGAAAACATGCTTATCTTCCGTAGGTGAAGTTATAGTGCCACCTCCAGAATGTGACTACATGACAGACAACCCAGCTTCCAGATAAAAACTCGAATGTCTGTAAGTAATACCTTATTTTCGTAAAAAACAAGCGTGAACTATTTTATAATCTAAAAATATTGCATATCAAAATAAGACTATATGATTCCAGATTCCACTGAAGATGCCTTAAAGTAAAAGGCGAAACACATGTGGAATAAATTAAACACATTGTAGCAAGAAAAAAGGTGTTTTTTATTTACAAAACGAATATTGACGTAGTTACGTTTCCCGCTAACCTTATGTTAAGTTGTTTTTTTGTCCAAAAACTCACCTTCGAATCCTGTAGGTACGAAGCAATTCGTATAGTGCCTGGCTCTAATGTTCGCTTAGACGCTGAGAAACTTAGGTGGGCAGGTATTAATCTAAATAGTGACGTGGGAACGTGTAGAGTTTAGTCGTACAAAACATAGCCTTTTATGGTGAAGGCAGAGAACTCGACCTGTATCCTCGTAAAAGACGTCCTCTTCCCTGAGAGACTCCGTGAACTTGCTCCTCCGGGCAGAGACGTACGCTCCGTGGCGTCGCGACGCTGCCTCCGCAGTGCGGCTGCGACGCTTCCGGCTCGCCACGCTGCCAGCAGCCGCTGCTAATGACCACGACGCAGACGGACCGTGAACTACTAACGGCCACACGCAAAGAAGGCGGAGGCGACCCAGCTGCCGTGGCGCGCACTCACGCTCGCTGCGACCACTCCGCAGTGTTGTACTCGCTTCCAAGAGTTAGGCTAACAGCACGTTCCATCTTTAAAGTTACCGATCAACCCCTCTCGTTTCGAGACTACCAGAGTTTCTTCGTCCTCTCGGGCTGTATCTCTGATATTCTGCTCACATTCTCTTTCCATCTGTTTCTGTACGTGTTAGTGGTGTTGTTTATCTCTCCAACATCCAGTTCTCTAAATCGTTCCTTGCTAATACGGTCTACGCATGTGCTAGCTTTTACTGTTCTTCTTCAGTTCGAGAACAACCACCTCGGCCGTAATAACGGCCTTGATACGCCTGGGCATTAAGTCAAACAGAGCTTGGGTGGTGTGTACAGGTACAGCTGCCCATGCAGCTTCAATACGATACCACAGTTCATCAAGAGTAGTGGCTGGCGAATTGTGACGAGTCAGTTGCTCGGCCACCATTGACCAGACGTTTTCAATTAGTGAGACATCTGGAGAATGTGATGGCCAGGGCAGCAGTCGAACATTTTCTGTGTCCAGAAAGGCCCGTACAGGACCTGCAACGTGCGTTCGTGCATTATCCTACTGAAATGTAGCGTTTCGCAGGGATCGATTGAAGGGTAGAGCCACGGGTCGTAACACATCTGAAATGTAACGTCCACTGTTCAAAGTGCCGTCAATGCGAACAAGAGGTGACCGAGACGTGTAACCAATGGCACCCCATACCATCACGCCGGTGATACTCCAGTATGGCGATGACGAATACACGCTTCCAATGTGCGTTCACCGCGATATCGCCAAACACGGATGCGACCATCATGATGCTGTAAACAGAACCTGGATTCCTGCGAAAAAATGACGTTTTGCCATTCGTGCACCCAGGTTCGTTGTTGAGTGATGCAGCGTCAAGGGTAACCGCAGCCATGGTCTCCGAGCTGATGGTCAATGCTGCTGCAAACGTCGTCGAACTGTTCGTACAGATGGTTGTTGCCTTGGAAACGTTCCCATCTGTTGGTTCAGGGATTGAGGCGCGGCTGCACGATCCGTTACAGCCATGCGGATTAGATACCTGCCATCTCGACTGCTAGTGATAAGAGGCCGTTGGGATCCAACAAGGCGTTCCGTATTACCCTCTTGAACCTACGGATTCCATATTCTCCTAAGAGTCATTGGATCTCGACCAACGCGAGCAGCCACGTCACGATACGATAAACCGCAGTCGCGATAGGCTACAATCCGAACATTATCAAAGTCGGGAACGTGATGGTACGCATTTCTCCTCCTTACATGAGTCAAAAATGGCTCTGAGCACTATGGGACTCAACTGCTGTGGTCATAAGTCGCCTAGAACTTAGAACTACTTAAACCTAACTAACCTAAGGACAACACACAACACCCAGCCATCACGAGGCAGAGAAAATCCCTGACCCCGCCGGGAATCGAACCCGGGAACCCGGGCGTGGGAAGCGAGAACGCTACCGCACGACCACGAGATGCGGGCTTACATGAGTCATCACAACAACGTTTCATCAGGCAACGCTGGTCAACTGCTGCTTGTGTATGATAAATCGGTTGGAAACTTTCCTGATGTCAGCACGTTGTAGGTGTCGCTACCGGCGCCAACCTTGTGTGAATGCTCTGAAAAGCTAATCATTTGCGTATCACAGCATCTTCTTCCTGTCTGTTAAATTTCGCGTCTGTATCACGTCATCTTCGTGGTGTAGCAATTTTAATGGCCAGTAGTGTAACTCTTTATCAGTGTCATATCCACACATATTACAGAAGTAGCTGTATGTACTCGTATTTAAGTATGTATACACGGGCTGACAATCATTAAATTATATGAATTAACGTGGTCATAACTTCTGAACGGTTTTCGTTAGTACATTCAAACTGCACGGTTGGCTGCGGGGCATGGTGGGAACTAGTTTGGTTTTCGTTTAGCGACGAAGCCCACTTTCATTTGGATGGCCTCGTCAATAACTGAAACTGGCGCATTTGGGCGACTGGGAATCCGCATTTCACGATCGAGAAGTCTCTTCACACTCAACGGGTAACTGTGCGGTGTGCAATATCCAGTGACGGATTAATCGGTGCGATATTCCTTGATGGCACGGTGACTAACGAACTTTACGTGAAGTTTTTTGAAGGCGATTTCATCTCCATTACCCAAAGTGACTCTGATTTCGGAAAGATGTGGTTCATGCAAGACGGAACTCGATCCTATTAAGCAGGAAAGTTTATGATGTCCTGGCGGAGCACTTTTGGGATCGCATTCTGTATCTGGGGTAACCAGAGGCCACTAGCATGAACCTCGATTGGCCGTCATATTCTCCGGATCTGAACACATGCGACGCCTTTTTGTGGCGCTATATTAAACCCAAGGTCTACAGCAGCAACACCAAAACCATTGTTGAGTTATAAACAACCATTCAGAAGGTCATCGACGGCATCTATCTTCATCGGGTCATGCAGAATTTCGCTGTTCATCTGCGGCACATCGTCAGCAAGATGGCAGACATATCGAATATGTCATAACTTAAACCCGAATATACGTAGTGACGTTTCCATGTTGAATGAAGTGAGTGCAATCCGTAGTTTGTAACTAATTTACGTCTTTTTTCATGTAGTTAAATAATTGTCACCCTGTATGTATGTATGTATGTACGTATGTACGTGTCTGTCTGTCTTTCTCTCTCTCTCTCTCTCTCTCTCTCTCTCTCTCTCTATCTCCTTCTCTTCAAATGGTTCAAATGGCTCTGAGCACTATGGGACTTAACATCTGAGATCATCAGTCCCCTAGAACTTAGAACTACTTAAGCCTAACCAACCTAAGGGCATCACACACATCCATGCCCGAGGCAGGTTTCGAACCTGCGACCGTAGCGGTCACGCGGTTCCAGAATGAAGCGCCTAGAACCGCTCTGCCACATAGGCCGGCTCTCTCTCTCTCCCTCTCTCTCTCTCTCTCTCTCTCTCTCTCTGTGTGTGTGTGTGTGTGTTGAGAGGGGGCTTGTGTCTGTGTGTGTGTGTGTGTGTGTGTGTGCCATATCTCGTCCCATACCACTAGATAGATATGAACCAAACATGGTACATAAATCACTTACTGCTTGGAAAAAATCGCAGTGGCAATAAAAATCACCTACCAGTCAAAGGAGGGGGGAGCGAGGGTAAAAAAAGTAGCCTAGCCCACGACGCACAAATAGCCATAATTTGAGAATGAGGACAATTAGTAACTTGCAATAAACTTTAAACATAATTTTCAACCTTCACTAGATATTGTCTCCCTGACATCCTACACAAAATGACGAAAAGATAGCAGTTTATCGTTTAGTACATTTTCAGTGTTCATGTAGTAAAACTGCTGCACTAAGCATAACCAATTTACTTTACTGCTTCTTTACTACTAATTCTAATTGCAACACATTTAGCAGGCAGTATTTTTACAGATGACATTGAATGCACTTTCAAGCATATATGATTATACGACCACAGCTCAAGGGGTTTGAACTCATAAACACTGATACGCTTGAAAAACTAACGCATCGGGCATGACGTTCTCATTTATTGGTTGTATACTAGTAACTCTATTTGCAACACATTCTGCAGGCAGTATTCACATACGACATTGGCTCTACATGCAAAATTATATCACCTTACGACACCCAGTTCAGGAGTTGTCACGTCACACACTTTGAGCTGCATGGAAACGAGACTGTAGGGCGAAATTAATTAGAGATAAAACTAATTAGAGATTCAGGAGAAATATTTGTACAAATAAGGGGCAGAAGGAGATTGAGAGAGAGAACGGGTATAGAAGATCGGCAGAGAGGGAGGGAGAGAGAGAGAGAGAGAGAGAGAGAGAGAGAGAGAGAGAGAGAAGGGTGCAGGAAGAGATGGTCAGAGACTGGGGGGGGGAGCAATAGGTGGACAGAGATAAGTGGCGGAGGAGGGGTGCAAAGAGGAAAAAGGAAGAGATGGACGAAATGAAGAGACAGAGGGAAAGAAGAGGCTAGACAGATGGTGGAGGAGCATCTGCACAGAGGGGCAGGTGCAGATGGACAGGAAGAGGTGTAGGAATAAATGGACAGAGAGTTGGGGATGGTGGAGGTAAACAGTGAAAGGAGGAGGGGGTGTTGGACGGACAGGGAAGGGGAGGACCAGATGAAATAATGAAAGTTTTGAGTAAAGACGTACCTAGGCAACGCTGTGTACTGAAACTGAGGATTTTTTCTGACTATATCCCTTTTAGTTGATAACTAAAGTGTTTCTCATGAGGAACATCAAGAATTTGACGAAAATGAAGTATGACTTGCCACTCTTCACAACATATATTCGTCAATGTGCTCTGAACGGCGTGACTGCACTAGCATTATACTCTGTCAATAGATCTGATAAGATCGCCACCTATCCTGCTTTACAGAACAGGAAAGCCTTCGAATTACCCGTCATGAGGCATGGACGCAAAACACTTAGCCGCTCACCCATGATTTCAACATAGTTACAAAAAATTGGTGGTAATTCCTATGGGACCAAACTGCTGAGGTCATCGGTCCCTAGGCTTACACACTACTTAATCTAACTTAAACTTACGCTAAGGACAACACACACACCCATGCGCGGGGGAGGACTCGAGCCTCCGACGGGGAGAGCCGCGCGACCGTAGCAATGCGCCTAAGACTGCATGGCTACCCCGCGCGACCTCAACATCTTTACACTTCTTTCGATGCTCACGGTGGTAGCTTGCGCGCAAAATACAAGCTACATCGTTGCAAGATGCTCATCCCAGGCGCCGGGCAATAACAATCGACTCTTTGTCAGAATCTCCTATATCAGAATATGTCCTTCTATGGGGTCCATACTCGTCTCTGCTCCACTTACATACAGCCCTCACCCGCAACGCCAACATGCGGCATTCAGTCTCTTGGTGGTCAGTCGTCATAACGTATTGCTTAGTTAGCCTAATTTTCCGTCTTATGACAAGGAATCGGTCCACAGTGGAGTCAGCACATAATATCGAAGTACGTCATGATGACAAGATTGCCGGTAATATTGGTACCATTGGTAAGGAAAGAAACGTAAAGGAATTTGTGATAGAGAAACTCGGAGCCGAAGCCTTCTTTTTATTTTTTAAATGTTTGTTTGTCAAATACTTGGAACCGCACGTAAGTGTTACCCCATAGTGTATCTTACACACTTAAGAAATAAAAATTTCATTCTAGAAATAATAAAAATTAGTTGATCATGTAACTCCATTTTATGTATCCAAAGCAATTACTTTCTATAGAAGTAGCCTTTGTATGCTTAAACACAAAAGGCTATGTAATTTTTGTTGTTTTTTGTACCCTATACAGTGGTGTGTTAATAATGCTAAGTGCGTAACTTGTTTATGAAGGGCAGAAACATGTTTCATATAAGTTCGGCGAAGTATCGAAATGATGTTTGATATGTTCTCGTTTTGCGCTCTTTTTTTTTAGTTTTACCTTTCTGTTAAGCAATCTGTGTTTTCTACCGTTATATGATAAGTGAGAATTTTTTTTTAATTTTTACTACAACATTTCTCGATTTCAAGTTACAAACCACCAATTTTCGAATAAAACCTGAACTAAGTGTTGCCAATTTTTAATTTTACTATAAATACTGTTTACAATTAAATAACGAACAGGAGGGTAACTATGTAAAGCAAAAATGAACCGTGGATTACGCAGCATTTTAGATATCCCCACTCAGTTTCTCGACGGTTCGCGGCTTCCGTTTTCTTGTGGAATGTAGTAAGGCATTGATGGCATGCGCAAACAAAACAATTAAAATCGATCCAAATGAAGTAACACCCGACACATCTAAAGTACAGGCAACGCAGCTACGATCTTAACTGAAGAAGGTGCTAGGAATAGTACCATAGTCTGCGCTTCCTTCTGATAGCCTACAATAGACTACCGTACTTTTAAAACTCTAATAACCACCGTTACTTACCGATCTGTGGCTTGTGCAAATGTAGACGAAGATACACATGTTGATATCACTGTAGGATATCAACTCAATAACGCAATAAATCAATGCATCACTCGGTTGTGAAACTGACGGTATAAATGCGCATTTCACATGTGCACGTACGTCTTAACCACACTCTTCATTAGGATTCAACAGTCTTTTAGCACCAGCGAGCGGCTGTCAAAACACTGAATATCTTATGGGCCGCACATAATTTCAATCTTCTCATTCTCAGCGTGTTCGGCACAACAAATTAAACCTGAAATTTCTAAAGCATTTTAGTGAAAGAAACATTTAGAACTTTTTATAGCACAATTTTAGTGAACAAGAATAAAATAAGAAAACTATAATTGGCGATTATAGAGAACAAGATGAGATGTACTCATCAGTACTTCGGGAAGTTGAAAACAAACCAACCAACTATTCATTATGATTGGGAAGTAAGGTTGTTCACCTTGAATATTAAACGTGCCTATCTGGGAATTTGTTTACAAAATTATATATCCTTGGCGTTATCAAGTTAGAGGGCGATCTAGATTAACGTAGAAGCAGAAGTACAAGTTCAGACAGCCAA
This sequence comes from Schistocerca nitens, assembly GCF_023898315.1. NCBI lineage: Eukaryota > Metazoa > Arthropoda > Insecta > Orthoptera > Acrididae > Schistocerca > Schistocerca nitens. Next base: position 413,268,358 of record NC_064620.1, read on the forward strand.
GGTCGCTATTATATGACGTTTATTGTAATGATCGGTTTCAGCAAACTACACTGCCATCATGAGATCTGTATAGCATAGCTTAACATACTCCTTTGCAATTCACTCCGTTTCCCTCAAGCACTCCAACTGCGGAAAGGCAACACTGGAAAGGTATTGTTTTGCCTTCTTGGTTTGGCGTATTTATCTTAACACTTTTGCCTTGAACATTATTTTACGCACTTATGTCAAATATCACGTAGACATTGGGTCACACACTATTACTCTGTGACATTTCGAGTCACACTTCGTTTCTGGTATTTATTAGTTTAAAAAATGTATAGAAATATTAAACACTACCGTATCACCATACTTTGGTCTATGCTGTTCGTTCCGTTTCACTCTGCCAGTTGCCTTTTCACACTTAGACCTCGACTGCTACGTCAGTACCTGTCCCCTAGGTGCTCGCCCATACCTTAATGCAGTATGAATTGTGTATAGCAAGCTCCATGAGCATATTGGTATCGATGTCGTGACTTTAACGACCTGTTCATAATTTTTATGAGTAGAACAACTGATTATATAGTAAGTTTATTTTTATTGTGTTACATAGCAAGTTTCAGGATTATGCTATTTGTTCCTGTGGTCTAGTCATTCGCGTTTTTCACACCAAGACCTCGATCATCATACTAGTACCTAAACGTCGAGCTACATAATGATAGTGATCAGTCTAAAGCCAGATAACTGAATTCATTGTATGCTTTCTGTACTTGTAATAACGTGTTTGTGGTATTTACGAGGGGAACACTTTATCTCTTTGTAGTTCCTTCACATTTGCTTAACTCCACCGAGGTACCGAACAACACTATGCGGTTATCGAGGCTTTATGCTGCCTGCCTAATATGACATACATATTTTTGTTGTGTTTGTTTTCATAATACGAACATTCCCCATGACTGGCTTCACTACTTGTGTATTAAACGAGATACTGAAGGTACAGTGCTTTCTGTTACGTTTTTTAAGTCGATTTCAAATTTTATGCAAATTAATTGAATTATTATAACAAAGTGTGATGTACCCTGATTTGTATTATTTATTGTGTGTAGTGTGACATTCCTAAATCGCTGGCTTGCCTTTATACAGGCTGGAGCAAATAAAAGTGGCCCAGAGAACAGAGTTCCAGGGTACAAAGAAAGACAGTAGATGAAAAGAAATACAGTACTAACCTGACTATAGCAGATGTTGAAAGTGACCACCATTCACCTCTTGGCACTTTTGGGTCTGGTCAGCAATATGTTTCAGTGGATCGTAGCTGGACTGCTGGAATTGCTACAGCCTCCTCCAAAATGTGCTGCTGCAGTTCTTGAAGACTATGAGAGTTGTAGCCATACACCTTAGACTTCAAGACTCCCCACACAAAGTAATCGCACGCTGACAGATCAGGTTGCCTGGGTGGCCAGCTAGGGCTTACCAGACAGTAGGTCAAGGTGCAGTATTCATCCACAAGATCTACGTGATATGTTGGTCCCTTGAGACAGACGTTGGTTTGATTTGGTAGTACTCTGAGGCACTTTCTGGTGAACTGCAGCCTCATTTTCTGGTGTGCGGGCACGTTTCGGAATGTTTCTTGACTTGTTCAAAACAGATCCTGTCTGACGCCATTTTCGATTAAGGGTTGCATGGCTCACTTTGCTGGCACTTTGACGCAACTAAATGTCTTCGCAAACAACAGACCACACCGTTTCCACGACTCTGATGACAGGTAACTTTCCACAACGAACACCCACTGCTCCACTGTGAGTACCATCGTCGCCTTTGCACTGCTCCTCTCACACTGACACAGCCCCTACTACGCTCTGAACCGGTGTGGACCACGTGGTGGGCGTACACTGGTGTGTGCGTCATGGAGTGGGGTTGTATGCAGAAATTCACGTGCAATCGTATCCACTCGCAAGGGTCTCTTTTATTTGCCAAACCCTGTACTTTATATGACAGGATGTATTTTTGTAACTGCTAATACAGTGCCCTCTGGTGGCTGGCTGTAATGTCTATGATGTTTACGTGATAAACTTTGTCTTCATTCTGCTAATGTACGAACTTGAGCTTGTATAATCAGTTCAGTTTGTACTTTGTTTTACTGAGTTACTAAGATACTATTATTCTCATGTTCATGAAATATCGTTCTATGCCATGACGCCGTATAAACTTCCTTTGATTAAGGTTCAGTGAAATGTACTGCAGAAGATATAATTCCATGGTAGAGCCCATTTTTATGACTAACTGCATTACGCCTTTTTACATCTGACCCCAGTGTACTTGAATATGTAGATCTATGCTTTGCAGATCTGATTATGGCAACATAATTTCCTGAAACCGGTGATTACAATAAATGATGTACAGTAGCGAAGTTGGCTGTTTGAAGTTGTACTTCTGTTTCTACTGTATACGTTTACAATGGTATGAGGCTGTTCATCTTGACAAAAATCTTTTAACATTTCCTGTAACATGATGTGGTACTAAGTGCATAAGGAACAAAGCTCCGTAAGGCGTTTTCTATTTAGCTGTCCGCATGTGAAAAATACACCTGAATCTTTTGAAAAAAGAGATTGGGCAAGTCGATGAAGTTATGAGAAATGTTGATTAACTTCAAAATACTACCAGCCATGAAATTATGGAGCAAGTTCCACGAGACAGAATTAAATCAGTTTAGGTCAGGTTATACACTAACGACTCGAGTCTACGTGTTCTGAGGGTAGATCAAAATGTGGCCACGTACCGCTATGTTCTATTGAAAAACTGGTCATTGAAGTAATGTGAAGCTCCGTTAACGGAGGTAATGTTAGTATTATGGCGGTAAAAGTGCAGGGGTTTGAAAACAGTTAGTCGAAACTTTCGTTTTGGTCGCGGCAAAAATTATTTTCCAGAGCTGCTCTGTTATCGGCTATTTACCGCTGCCTAATCATGAACGCAGGGTCACGCTGAACTTGTTGGAACTACGGACAGATTTTTGAGCTTGGAACGGTCTGATTTAACTTATACATTCATCTAGTCAGCCACCCGCTCTCAAACGCTACTGTGAAGTCAATAAATGCCACTGAGGATTTCATTTTCGTTGGAAGCATGTTTATAATGACGCTGGGACCAGAACTCGCTCCCAGCAGCTTTGTCTCACATGAAATTCTACTCAAAGGCAACAGAGCTTATGGGAAACATGCTTGAAATCCTCTTTTTTAAAGTCAACATTGGATAAATCACAAGTAAATACTATACGAGAAAAAGGGCTCGGTTCTGACCCCTGTTTTATTTAGCTTGTGTAAAAGCGACTTTTTTTTTGTCATAATTCCTTTGACGGTTTTGATGCGGCCCTTGGTGTGTCAACCATTTCATTTCAGAGTCGCACTTGCAACCTACGTACTCAGTTACAATTATTTGCTAGATGCATCGAAACTCTCTCTTCCTCTACAGTTCTTACCACTACACCTTCCTCTAATTGTATGAACGTTATTCCCTGATGCCTTAACAGATGTCCTGTCATTCTGTCCTTTATTCTTGTCAGTGTTTTCCAAATGTTCAAAAAAATGGTTCAAATGGCTCTGAGCACTATGGGACTCAACTTCTGAGGTCATTAGTCCACTAGAACTTAGAACTACTTAAACCTAACTAACCTAAGGACATCACACACATCCATACCCGAGGCAGGATTCGAACCAGCGACCGTAGCGGTCTCGCGGTTCCAGACTGCATCGCCTAGAACCGCTTGGCCACTTCGGCCGGCCAAAATGAGAAGAGATCCTAGCAGGTTCTGCAGAGAACATCCTCATTCCTTGCCTTATCAGTCCACTGATTTTCAACATTCTTCTGTAGTAGTACATCTCAAATGATTCGATTTTCCCACACTACATGTCTGAGTGCCATAGAGTGCTGTGCCCTAACGCATATTCTCGGAAATTTCTTCCTCAAATTAATACCTATGTTTGGTACTAATAAACTTCTCTTGGCCAGGAATTCTCTTTTTTCCACCAGTGGTCTGCTTTTTATGTCCTTGTTCCATCCGTCATGGGTCATTTTGCTGTCTAGGTAGCAGAATTCCTTGACTTCATCTGCTTCGTGATCACCAGTAACGATAAGATTCTCGCTGTCCTCATTCCTGCTACTTCTCACTGCTTCCATCTTTCTTCGATTTACTCTCAATTCATATCCTGTATTCAGACTCTTCATTCCATTCAACAGACAATGTAATAATTTTTCACTTTCGCAGAGGATAGCAATGTCATCAGCCCATTTCAATGTTGATATCCTTTCTTCTCGTATTTTAATCGCACCCTTGAATCAGTCTTTCATTACCGTCATCGCTTCTTCGACATACGGATTGAACAGCAGGAGAGAGAGAGACTACATAACTGTCTTACTCTCTTTTTAATCCGTGCTCTTCGTTCTTGGTCTGTCATTGTTATTCTTCCCTCTTGGTTCCTGTACATATTATATATTACCCGTCTTTCCCTTATTTTTCTCAGAACTTCGAACACCTTGCATTATTTGACATCGTCGAACGCTTTTTCCACGTCAACAAATCCTATGAACGTATTTTCATATTTCTTCAGTCTTCCTTCCATTATCAACTGCAACGTCCAAACTGTCTTTCTGGTCTCTTTATCTTTTCCAAAGTCAAACTGATCGTCAGCTACCAGTTCCTCAATTTCCTTTTTACATTGTACTGTTTATCATTCGTGTCAGCAACTTGGAGGCATGAGCTGTTTGTCACTGTGCGGTACTTCTCGCACCTATCAGGTCTAGCAATCTTGAGAAATGTGCAGATGATAACCAACACAGCAACGTGAATAATCTTATTTTTCGTTTTTGCCATTTCCGTCAGTTATTTTCGATATTCCGATGGAAGGTTATCTACCACTTCTGCCTTATTTGATCTTAAGTCCTCCAACGCTCTTTTAAAAATTGGTTCTATCACTTGATCCCCTATCTGTTGCCGGCCGCTGTGGCCGAGCGGTTCTAGGCGCTTCAGTCCGGAAGCGCGTTGCTGCTACGGTAGCAGGTTCGAATCCTGCTTCGGGCATGGGTGTTTGTGATGTCCTTAAGTTAGTTAGGTTTAAGTGGTTCTAAGCCTATGGGACTGATGACCTCAGATGTTACGTCCAATAGTGCTTAGAGCCATTTGACTCATTTTGAACCCTATATGTTCCCTAGCAACTCCTGTTCCTTCCGCTATCATGTTATCAGGTAGGTCTTCTCCCTCACAGAGGCTCTCAGTGTACGCTTTCCACTTACAGCGGAGAGGTGGAAAAAGTACACAGAAGGCCTCAGTGAGGAGGAAATCATAGTCACTACTGATCGTGGGGAATTCCCGTACGCCGACGACCTAGCGGCAGCAACGCAAACCAGCGGGTTCCAAGAAGGTGAATAAACGCTTACTAACGGTCTAGAAAACCTCGACTAGTGTTACATAAAATTGAGATCTTCCTGGAGAAAACCGGTTTCTTCGACTATGCAGTACATTATGCAGTGTTTGCTACTTTAGTACAGCGTTGTTGCCTCGGATGATTGATAACATTTTAAAGAAAAATAGATATTAAAGCTATTAAGTGTTGAACTTTGGGTAACAGCAGCTTGAATACAAGAAATGAATGTAATAAGTTTATAACTATACCGCTTCTAGGAAATGTATTGCACAAAATAAATGAACTGCTGAACAATTAATATGGTTGCGGAGTTGATTTCTCTGTTTACAGTAGTCTAAAACAAAAAATAAACATTTTTAACAGAACACAAGGTGACTGTTTCACTTACTCTGGTGCTTATAAAATTTCGTGAAATGACTGCTATATCTATCACATAGGACAGACAGGGAGACCATTTAAAGTAAGATATAAACTGTATCTGCTAGTTCTATTTTTGTTAAACATTTGCTTCTTTTGTAACGCGTACACTATGGACCCTGAAAGACCAGAAGCTTTGCATAAAGAAAGTAAAGTGTTCTAGTGTCCTGGGGCACCAGCCGCAATACGCATGACACCTATAAAGCTCGAGTCACGGAAAGCAATGCTCGCGGTCCTTAGCAGCAACGCAGGATATTTCAGTACACCTCCAGATAATGAGAAGGCTCACCGAGAGCTACGGACCACCACGTACCCCGCTAGGCAGCAACAAGAGTTCGCTGGCCTCATCACAGGACAAAGCCTACATCAGGTCATGAGTTACTAGTGGGAAACACGTCCCTTCCTGGAGATTAGCTGATTAACTAAAGGTACCTATGAAATGTCCGCCGCTGGTATCTGAGTGGTCAGCGCGTCGGAATGTCGTATCTAACGGCCCGGGTTTGACTCCCGGCTGGGTCGGAGATTTTATACGCTCAGGGACTGGCTGTTGTGTTGTCTTATCATCATCCTTTCACCCCCCTCGACACGCAAGTCGCCGAAGTGACATCAACTCGAAAAACTCGCACGAGGCGAACGGTCTACCCCATGGGATGCCCTAGCCACACGGCATTTCCATTGCAGATTAAATCTCAACCCGGTCGTACAAAAAAATCATAAGAGGCTAAAAATTTGTTTCATAATATATCTTGGCCCACTGAATTAAGTGGGTGAATCCAATTTGATAAACGAAAATTTCTTCGCTGTTTGGATTCTTGAGTTTTCAAAAAAGATTATTAGTTTTTCAAACCCATACGTAGTGTTGTTGGTTATCACGGAATGTATTTGCAAAAATGTTTGAGCCAAAAATGTTCAGAATTGGGGGAGGAATAGCATTTTTTATTTTCGGCCATTTTAATTTTTTTCAAAGACCTTGAAGTGTTGTGTCCTGTCTCAACACTATGCTTACGAAAAGTGTAAATAATTTTTAAAATTTATGTTTTTATAATGTGTGAAAAGTATTTAGCGTAAAATAGAATTACTACTACATTATACAGTGTTTGGCCTAGTATGAAGGAAAAATAAATAAAAGGCGACTTAATACGTTTGAAACTTGTATTTTTATTTTCAGTTCACATATTACTCTCATGCGCAAGTATATGTGTGACTAATACACAATTACATCAAAACAACGCGGCACCGTAGATTACACCATCATTTTCGAACGTAGGTTCTTCTCTTTGATGTTTGGAAAAATCAATTTTTCGACTAATTTCCTTGTATTTTTTTCGAATTTTTCACTTCGACTTGCTGCAACGCTGCTTTGTCCTTTTTGATGATGCTTTAGCTGTTCGATAAGCATATTCCAGTCCTAATTATGCCATTATTTTTGAAAACTCTGTGAGAGCCAACATTATTCAAAAACACTGACAGAAGCCGCTACTTTTACTCTCATATCAGAAACATACGTCTCTTTAGGACACCTATTCCATATGCACTCCGTCTTCAGGCTACAAGTGGCCCATCGGGACCATCCGACCGCCGTGTCATCCTCAGTTGAGGATGCGGATAGGAGGGGCGTGTGGTCAGCACACCGCTCTCCCGGTCGTTATGATGGTTTCCTTTGACCGGAGCCGCTACTATTCGCTCGAGTAGCTCCTCAATTGGCATCACGAGGCTGAGTGCACACCGAAAAATGGCAACAGCACATGGCGGCTGGATGGTCACCCATCCAAGTGCCAGCCACGCCCGACAGCGCTTAACTTCAGTGATCTTCCGGGAACCGGTGTATCCACTCCGGCAAGGCCGTTGTCTCCTATACCATATAATGCTGTGTAAATTCTCTTTAGCATTTTGTGTTAGACATCGAGCATATCGTGTTGGTAGTGAGTCATTAATCAAGCGAGTATAAAGAGGCAGTATTCTGTCCAGACAAAATTGGATTATTAGTATTTTGATATTAGAAGTATGGGATCCAGGCTCAATTTCTTTTGCCAATGCTGGCTGATAAAAACATCATAATGACTCTCCTTTCGGGAAGTAAGAACGTTGCGGATTTTTGTCAGTAGAAGCGCAATGATGTATTGATGCATGCATTGCATCTTTCATATTCTGTAAAAAATAAATTAGTTGACACTATTGTAGCTCTAAAATGTCAGTCATGTCGATAAGTGTGTTTATACGTATCTTTATGGGAACTTTATCTTTAAATAATGTCCTTTTTTGTAATATTCTCCAAGTTTTGTTATTGTAGTACCCCTCAGCTCTACATGACCCTTAACAACCAACGTAACTTGTCTGCGTCTTTCTTCTTCCACCATTTGTGTTATACCTGCATAGACGCTGCAAAAGTTATGTGTTGTAAATTTATCCTATCCGAATTTTGCGACATAAATATTGAAAATAAAATGGTTGTGCACACGTCTATGTATATACAATAGTTTTTTGCAGACTTACTCACATACAATACATTTTTCCAACCTGATTGACACATTCTCTCATTTGTATTTCATTATTATCTCCATAAGTATTTCGTGAGGCGATCTGACTAAACGCTTTTGAATCATAATCTGAAAGCATTCTAGTGTATCGAAATCCATAGCTTTCGGATATTTTCCATATATTTTCAGGAAACGTAGGTTCACAGCACCGGAAGATCACGAATCATTGATGGAACATCGATTGACGTGCACTTCCAACCACAACTGAATTTCTGTAGACACGCTTGTTTGACAAAACTATATTACAATATCGAAATCGACAATGTATCCTGTGAACAGATCAATAACGTTGCCAAAACCGACTTTTGATCGGAAACATCTAGTTGACCATGAATCATTGCAAATCTCTTGTCATCTGTACTTTACAGTATTATATCAGTGTTTGCAATATTATCGTCACTCAGCTGACCATCAGATTCAATGAGAATTGTCCTCACAATCATTATGAATAAGCTCATTCAGAAATTAGAGATCTGAATCCTCATCAGGGTCACTTTCAGTAAGCTCGCAATCTAGTTCTGAGCTTTTTAGGTATTTTTTTACTGTCACCTTACATTCACTAAAAGTGATTTTTGTAGATTCATCAACAGCAGTTCCTATACGTCGTATACGTTCTTGAAAAGTATCACAGAGAAAAGATCACATATTCATAACCATCGCGAAATTTTCAATGCGCGAACATCCTCTTCGTGCATACATAAATGCCAAGCACAGACGCGTATTTACATCAAAAGGACCTCTGCTGCATTTTATTTGACACATGGTCTCAACGTATAAATATTATTTGGAAGATTCATTCCCACTCACCACTCAATTCGCGATTACAATATTTCAGCACGCGCACGAGATCGCAACCGTATGTATGTGTGTGTGTTGTGTGTGTGTGTGTGTGTGTGTGTGTGTGTGTGTTCCTAAGGGACCAAACTCTGGGGTCATCGGTCCCTAGACTTACACACTACTTAAACCAGGGGTCTCCAAACTTTTAGTCCGTGGGCCACATTGACTCGTCCACGTAGTCATAAGGCTCAAGGTCTACCTAGTGGGATTAAAGCACCCTAGCACGCCATGATCACCGTAATGTAAGGCTAAAGGAAAGATGAAATCGCAAAAATCTGAGGTTGTGGGAATAGCTAGCACTGAAACGAACTGCGAGTTTTATCTAATTACATAATTTTGATTGGTGGACGTTGTTGTTGTTGTTGTTGTGGTCTTCAGTCCTGAGACTGGTTAGATGCAGCTCTCCATGCTACTCTATCCTGTGCAAACTTCTTCATCTCCCAGTACCTACTGCAACCTACATCCTTCTGAATCTGCTTAGTGTATTCATCTCTTGGTCTCCCTCTACGATTTTTACCCTCCACGCTGCCCTCCAATGCTAAATTTGTGATCCCTTGATGCCTCAAAACATGTCCTACCAACCGATCCCTTCTTCTAGTCAAGTTGTGCCACAAACTTCTCTTCTCCCCAATCCTATTCAATACCTCCTCATTAGTTACGTGATCTACCCACCTTATCTTCAGCATTCTTCTGTAGCACCACATTTCGAAAGCTTCTATTCTCTTCTTGTCCAAACTGGTTATCGTCAATGTTTCACTTCCATACATGGCTACACTCCATACAAATACTTTCAGAAACGACTTCCTGACACTTAAATCTATACTCGATGTTAACAAATTTCTCTTCTTCAGAAACGATTTCCTTGCCATTGCCAGTCTACATTTTATATCCTCTCTACTTCGACCATCATCAGTTATTTTACTCCCCAAATAGCAAAACTCCTTTACTACTTTAAGTGTCTCATTTCCTAATCTAATCCCCTCAGCATCACCCGATTTAATTTGACTACATTCCATTATCCTCGTTTTGCTTTTGTTGATGTTCATCTTATATCCTCCTTTCAAGACATTGTCCATTCCGTTCTACTGCTCTTCCAAGTCCTTTGCTGTCTCTGACAGAATTACAATGTCATCGGCGAACCTCAAAGTTTTTACTTCTTCTCCATGAATTTTAATACCTACTCCGAATTTTTCTTTTGTTTCCTTTACTGCTTGCTCAATATACAGATTGAATAACATCGGGGAGAGGCTACAACCCTGTCTCACTCCCTTCCCAACCACTGCTTCCCTTTCATGCCCCTCGACTCTCATAACTGCCATCTGGTTTCTGTACAAATTGTAAATAGCCTTTCGCTCCCTGTATTTTACCCCTGCTACCTTCAGAATTTGAAAGAGAGTATTCCAGTTAACGTTGTCAAAAGCTTTCTCTAAGTCTACAAATGCTAGAAACTTAGGTTTGCCTTTTCTTAATCTTTCTTCTAAGATAAGTCGTAAGGTTAGTATTGCCTCACGTGTTCCAACATTTCTACGGAATCCAAACTGATCTTCCCCGAGGTCCGCTTCTACCAGTTTTTCCATTCGTTTGTAAAGAATTCGCGTTAGTATTTTGCAGCTGTGACTTATTAAACTGATAGTTCGGTAATTTTCACATCTGTCAACACCTGCTTTCTTTGGTATTGGAATTATTATATTCTTCTTGAAGTCTGTGGGTATTTCGCCTGTCTCATACATCTTGCTCACCAGATGGTAGAGTTTTGTCATGACTGGCTCTCCCAAGGCCATCAGTAGTTCTAATGGAATGTTGTCTACTCCCGGGGCCTTGTTTCGACTCAGGTCTTTCAGTGCTCTGTCAAACTCTTCACGCAGTATCTTATCTCCCATTTCATCTTCATCTACATCCTCTTCCACTTCCATAATACTGTCCTCAAGTACATCGCCCTTGTGTAAACCCTCTATATACTCCTTCCACCTTTCTGCCTTCCCTTCTTTGCTTAGAACTGGGTTGCCATCTGAGCTCTTGATATTCATACAAGTGGTTCTCTTCTCTCCAAAGGTCTCTTTAATTTTCCTGTAGGCAGTATCTGTCTTACCCCTAGTGAGACAAGCCTCTACATCCTTACATTTGTCCTCTAGCCATCCCTGCTTAGCCATTTTGCACTTTCTGTCGATCTCATTTTTGAGACGTTTGTATTCCCTTTTGCCTGCTTCATTCACTGCATTTTTATATTTTCTCCTTTCATCAATTAAATTCAATATTTCTTCTGTTACCCAAGGATTTCTATTAGCCCTCGTCTTTTTACCTACTTGATCGTCTGCTGCCTTCACTACTTCATCCCTCAGAGCTACCCATTCTTCTTCTACTGTATTTCTTTCCCCCATTCCTGTCAATTGTTCCCTTATGCTCTCCCTGAAACTCTCTACAACCTCTGGTTCTTTCAGTTTATCCAGGTCCCATCTCCTTAAATTCCCACCTTTTTGCAGTTTCTTCAGTTTCAATCTTCAGTTCATAACCAATAGATTGTGGTCAGAATCCACATCTGCCCCTGGAAATGTCTTACAATTTAAAACCTGGTTCCTAAATCTCTGTCTTACCATTATATAATCTATCTGACACCTTCTAGTATCACCAGGCTTCTTCCATGTATACAGCTTTCTTTCATGATTTTTGAACCAAGTGTTAGCTATGATTCAGTTATGCTCTGTGCAAAATTCTACCAGGTGGCTTTCTCTTTCATTTCTGGCCCCCAATGCTTATTCACCTACTACGTTTCCTTCTCTCCCGTTTCCTACTATCGAATTCCCGTCACACATGACTATTAAACTTTCGTCTCCTATCCTTATCCGAATAATTCCTTTTCAGTCATCATACATTTCATCAATTTCTTCGTCATCTGCAGAGCTAGTTGGCATATAAACTTGTACTACTGTAGTAGGCATGGGCTTTGTGTCTATCTTGGCCACAATAATGCGTTCACTATGCTGTTTGTAGTAGCTAACCCGGACTCCTATTTTTTTATTCATTATTAAACCTACTCCTGCATTACCCCTATTTGATTTTGTATTTATAACCCTGTAATCACCTGACCAAAAGTCTTGTTCCTCCTGCCACCGAACTTCACTAATTCCCACTATATCTAACTTTAACCTATCCATTTCCCTTTTTAAATTTTCTAACCTACCTGCCCGATTAAGGGATCTGACATTCCACGCTCCGATCCGTAGAATGCCAGTTTTCTTTCTCCTGATAACGACGTCCTCTTGAGTAGTCCCCGCCCGGAGATCCGAATGGGGGACTATTTTACCTCCGGAATATTTTACCCAAGAGGACGCCATCATCATTTAATCATACAGTAAAGGTGCATGTCCTCGGGAAAAATTACGGCTGTAGTTTCCCCTTGCTTTCAGCCGTTCGCAGTACCAGCACAGCAAGGCCGTTTTGTTTAATGTTACAAGGCCAAATCAGTCAATCATCCAGACTGTTGCCCCTGCAACTACTGAAAAGGCTGCTGCCCCTCTTCAGGAACCACATGTTTGTCTGGCCTCTCAACAGATACCCCTCCGTTGTGGTTGCACCTACGGTACGGCCATCTGTATCGCTGAGGCACGCAAGCCTCCCCACCAACGGCAAGGTCCATGGTTCATGGGGGAAGTTGGTGGACGTACCTGACCGAAATTCTGGCGTATTTTATTCTGGCGAATTTCACCGACAAGAAAGTATGTCACTGCACATTCTTCGTGAAAGCGTCCTGCAAAGTTAACGAAATCTCAAAATCATTGTTAGCAACACTATTACTGCAAGACGTAACAGAGGTAGAGTATGCCAACGCATTGTTATTTCAAGCGGCGCGACAATAAGTTTAGTTATGTAGCCTTGTAGCGAGTAGCAGAGCCAGAGCATATATTTGATAGTTCTGTTGCGTGATTGTGTCTATGTTGCGAGTGTTTTAATGCTCTGTACTGGTAGGTGAGACGACGAAATGTGGGACAATTCAAAGTTTGAATTCGAAAAGACAAGGAAAATCTGAAAATCTAAATACGTATAGCAAGACTTGAGTATTTTTTCACTGTATTTTTTAGTCGAACTACAGTGTAACTGTATTTAATTTAGTAATTAAAGTACCTTCAAAATAAATTCATTGCATTTTGTTTAGGCAGACTACTCCCTAGTTTTATTAGTATTAAATAGCACAATTTAATTTTCAGGTAACAATCTTTTGTGAAGTTCTGTACAAATATGGAAAAGAAACGTAAGGTTGACAGTGAATGTAGAATTTTAAAGAGCAGTGGGGATGTCAATATTTCGTGGTGGAGTCAAGCAACAAAACAATGTGTATTATTTGCAATGAAGAGCTCCTTGATGTTCACAGTATTCACGGGACGACCACTGGCGAAGATATTTTTAAAGGAGTTGAAAGGGCAGTTCATAAAAACAATCTTCAGTGGACAAAATTAAAATGTATTACAACTGATGGTGGCAAAAACATGTGTGGGAAAAATAAAGGTGTTGTGGCTCTCCTTTATAAGGCCGTAGAAAATGACGGTGGCTCAAAACCATTATTAGTGCATTGTATTATTCACCAACAGTCTTTGTGTGGAAAACATCTACATATGTCAGAAGTTTTAAAGCCAGTTATTTCAGTTGTTAATTATATCAGATCTCATGCACACAGTCATAGCCAGTTCCGCAAGTTTCTTGAAGATATTGAGGAAAGCGACTTTCTATATTATACTGCAGTGCGCTGGCTTAGCTGCGGTAAAGTTCTGACCCATTTTTTGAACTCTGAACAGTAATTGAAATTTTTTTGAACGAAAGGAATCGCCCTCTGGCTGAGTTACGGAAGGGTGAGTGGTTATGGAAGGTAGCATTTTGTAGAGACTTAACTAAACATATGAATGACCTTAATTTTAAATTGCGAGATGAAAACCAGATTCTGCCTGATTTATACACGCATGTTAAGTCCTTTCGAAAAAGATTGCTTTGATTCAATCTCAGTTGAACAAAGTATGCATCACGCATTTTAATACATGCCAAACATTCAGTCAGCAAACAGAGATTCCGTTTCCTGTAACTTTCGCAATTGAACCTTTGGGCGCCTTAAAAATTAATTTTGAATCACGTTTTTCAGATATCGACGCAAATTCAAACGATGTCAAGATATTTGAAAATCCCTTTGACGTCGATATAGAAGCGTTACCCGCAGAACTTCAGTTTGAAATTATTGATTTGCAATGTAGGGACTTTTTTAAAGAGAAACATTCAAAGTCAACATAACTGGAATATTATAAGTGTCTTCCATCCACACAGTTTCCAAATATACATAAATTTGCCCGTGGCGTTTTTCCGCTTTTGACATTATTAGTGTGAAAAACTTTCTCCAAAATGAAACATGCAAAAAGTATTTACAGATCAAAATTAAGTGATGAGCATTCGAAGTCGCTGATGATTATCTCTACCAGTAAACGTAATCCGAAACTGGAGGTAATTATGGAAGGAAAATTACAGCTACATAGAAGTCACTAATTATCACTAAGATGTTAAAATTTCTTTACGTGAATACTCTAACACTGTGGGTTTTCAAGATATAAATTAATTACAGTTATTTTTATTCATCAGTTACAACTAAAATATCCAATATCATTATGAACACCAGGTATTGTATTTTCTTTAAATTGCCTTTAAATAAAAATATTTTAAACGATTTACTTGCTATGTGTATTTTACAACGTAATCAAAAGGTAGTGAAACCTCGCTTAAGAAGCATCTTCCATAATTATTGATTACTAAGGCTAGTCACCGAAGTGGCCCCCATTTGAAAGACCTGCACCAGACTCGGGAGTAGAATAAAATGCAAATAATTTTTTTACGTAAAATGTTTTCGCCAAACCGGTCTGTTAACCGTTCTTTTTTTTCTTCACTAGTGCACGGAGAATGGTCTGTCTGTTTATTGTGGATAGCCACAAGTTTAACCATGACCTTCCGCTTTGTAAAGATAGAACTCGGACAATGTCGCATTCTATTGGTCGCGATAGGCCTCGAAACTCAATTGTTGGCAGTATAGTTACCACCTCAAATAAGTGGCGGGCCGGATACGTGGGGATGACCGTCCAGCTAACGCGGGCCGGTTTGCCGGACCTCACGGGCCGGTTTCGGCCCGCGGGCTGTAGTTTGGAGATCCCTGACTTAAACTAACTTGTACTAAGAACAGCACACACACCCATGTCCGATGGAGGACTTGAACCTCTGACGGGAGGGGCCGCGCGGTTTGGGGCGCCATGTCACGGAAACTCCGCGCAGTATTTCAGTGTGATTCTAAGCGGAAACCTCCAGTACGTTGGATCAAACCATAATTCAAGGTACTTTGGTTGTAATCAGTGCAATTCGTTTTTTCATAATGATTATAATAGTGAAAAATCAAGTATTATTTTCTGAGATTCACCTATCATTCCTTCAGCGACTTTTTTTTCATTTTTTTTGTACAAGCAACATTGAGTTTCCCAACGCTGTTCCCAGCAATACAGTCATATTTCATTGGTATGGGAATGTTTTTCCCGTATGATAATTTTCACTGACACTTTCACTACTGTCACTGGCACTTTCTGTTCCCTCGCTTTTCCATCTCTTGTTCACTATCTCACTACATTTTACCAAGTGTCTCTTACCTCGAGGCATGTTTGATACTATTGGTTAGTGGTATTTCATATCAAAAAATGTGTAAGTGAGCAGTGAAGTAGCGCAAACGAACACTCCGACGCGGGAAGCACGTTACCGTCTCCGCTGCTTCCAAACGGATAGGTCGTTGGCCACGGGTATAGCTGGCTACGCGGAATAAAATTGAGAATTTTCTGGCTGCTAGGCGTCGTGCTGTCATCAATCGCCGGACTTCTGCGTCGTGTTAAGTTGGTAGACTGCACGGAAGTTGAGTGCTAGAGCGTATGTACGAGGCCTGTTCAGAAAGTAAGCTCCGATTGATTGCCAAATTGAAACCACAGTGAACATCAGAAATGTTTTACTTGTAACAATTAGCTACACCTTTCAGCTACTTCTCTACGTAGTCGCCGTTCTGACTTAGACTTTTGTCATAGCGTTGTACCAACTTTTCAATAGCCTCATCATAGAAGGCAGCCGCCAGTGCTTTCCGCCAATTCTCCACGCTGGCCTACACCTCGTTGTCTGTGTCAAAATGTTGTCTTCAAAGACAGCGGTTCATGTGACCAGAGATGAAACTCAGGGGGAGACAATTGCGGACTGTATTGTGGGTAATCTCACATTTCCATTTGAAAACGATGCAGGAGCATCTTCATTGCCCCTGCAGAATGCGGCTGAGAATTGTCTTGAAGAAGAAACAGCACGACAGTTATGTAATGTTAGCTGCATAGCTTCAGGCGAAATTTCTCACCAAGCCCTCGTACTTGGCGGCAAACACTATTTTCTAGACATCTTTACGCACTCACTGCGAGCTCAGAAATGAGAAGAGCGACGTGATGCTAACTGGGGTTATACTAGAGACACTACCCAACACATCTGTGCAAAGCTTTATCGGATTTTCATAGTCGTTTCCATTTCGCGACCGATCGGAGCTTACTTTCTGAACGCCCCTCGTATGTATGTAAATTGGTATCCTCGCTCTAAGAACATCACACCCCGCCGCCACCCATTCTGGACCAGATACCTCGATAAATACTTACTTTACAGTTCACAATTAAGTCCACCACGTACGTAAATCCACATATCTGGAAATTACAAAAAGAAAAAAAGGCAAATTATTGTTACACTTATTTATTTAAGTTAATTTCGTATATACATATAGATTAGGCACATACACATACACGATTAGCATGTACGTAGAGATTATGTACGTATTTACATACATTCACAGAAAATTTATGTTTCAAGTAATTTTTGAACCGTACGTATCAACTAACGATATAAGAACTGACTGTACTTCCACTTTTTTAAAAAATCACAATGGTCACAATAAAAAATGCTGTTTCTCTGACAATTTTAAACAATTTTGGCTCAAAAATTTCTGTGAATACATTCCATGATAAGCAGCAACTCCACGTGTGGGTTTTAAAAAATAAAGAATGTTTCAAAACTCAAAAATCAGAAAGAATTAATTTTTTTATCAAATTCGATTTACTGACTTAATTCGGCCTTCCAAGATGTGTTACGATACAATTTTTAAGTTCCCTGTGATTACCGGTACCTCCCCGTAAGGATCACTACGGACAGCTCCCGCGGGGGAGAGCTTGCCAACTTTCGCACCGACTGCCTGCAGTCCCTCAGTTAGCTCTCGTCGACGTTCCATCTGTGACGACAGTGTAACGCCGTGTAGTAAGTTTCTGCTTTGGAAAAAAGTGCTCTTCGAGTGTTGGTCATTTCAGTGTTTAGTTCTGGCTTCAGGGAGATGGCTGGAGCCAAATTCACAGAACTGTATTTTGTTTAGATCCACAGAAGACGCAGAATTAATTTGTAATTATGAATTGCGACGCACAGTTTTTTGGCTTTCCGAAAGTCTATAAACGAACTATTGTAATCCTACCGAGACTGTCTTTCACTTAGAAAAAAAGAAACCGTTTAGCATAAAGGATACAGTCTTGGCCTGATAGAAGAATTAGAAATTTTAAGCAATTTTCTCACGAAGATGGAGTTAAATGAACCGTGCAACTCAATAATAGAAATATTCAAGATACCTTCAGACCCCTACTTTCGTTAACGTCACGGTGAAGTGATCCAGTCTTCCAGATCACTACTCGATATGTCACATCCTCGTTTGTTAAAGCTGCTTGTACATGTCTTTCGTCTGTATTAAGATGTAAATATATTTTTGGAAGTTTTTATGTTCTCCTTGTTTCAGAAGTCTTATATTACACATTTTTACTATCTTCCCCCCTCCCCCACCACGCGCCAATCTCTCTCTATCCAGCTTTCCTTCCCTCCCCCCACCACCCATTTCCCCTTCTTAACTCCTTTTTCCCCCTTCTCCTCCGCCTACGTGGTACTTTTTTGCAACTGTTTTCTGTTTACATACTCTCACAGTTTACCTAATTTGCTTTCAGCACATTGACCTTTTCTAGATAGTAACTTATTACTTTTTCCATTTTGTTGATGTCAACACAGCTAACTGTGATCTGGTTTTAATGTCATAATTTTAATTTTAACAGTTTAAGCACGTTTATAATTATAAAGTTTATTCATTACCACACATCGTCCTCGTGCATACAAGTAGTGCTGTTGCTTGTCGAACGCTTTCATTAGTCCTAGCGTTGCGTATGCGACGGCAGTGCACTAGTTGTACAGCGACAAGGTAACACTAAATGACAACCGCCCTGATGTGCATGTTTTGATTAAACGGAGATGAAATTTTATATTTTACGAGGCCTTCCGGCTATATTTTAACTCACCTCCACCACAATATGTAACCCAGTAAGTTTGAATAATTTTCTGTATTCATAATGAGGTATATAAACAGATGTAGAGAACAGCAATAAAACCGAAAAACTGCAGAGACGGGTTCCTGATTGGAAATGGAGGAAAAAAGTCATATGTGCATGTGTCCAGCAAAGCAACATTGTCACGGTAGACGGCACTGACGAATGAAAGTTCCTTTGATCACATGCCATGTGTTTCTTGTGTGATGCTCGCTGTATGATTGACGCAGCGTACCTTAAGCAACAGAATAGTACAGTATTCTTGTCGGGAGTAAGCCGAGATGGTGGTTGCGTATTGCCAAGCAGATGGCAACGGTCGAGAAACAGAACGGATATATATATATATATATATATATATATATATATATATATATATATATATATATATATATATATATATATATATATCACATTGGAACAACCGAAATAAAATGTTCAAACGTACCTATGTTTTGTATTTTAATTTAAAAAAAACCTACCTGTTACCAACTGTTCGTCTAAAATTGTGTGCCATATGTTTGTGACTATTACAGCGCCATCTATCACAAAGCAAAAAATGTGGTCCAACTAAAACATTCACATTTCTTTACGTACTACACGAATATGTAATAAAAATGGGGGTTCCTATTTAAAAAAACGCACTTGATAGCCGTTTGACCTACGGCAGCGCCATCTACAGGGTTTTCCCCTTCAAGCTAGACAAGATTCGTTCTTTGTAGTTTCTTTCGTTTGACGCTTATTTTATGAGATATTTGGCCCGGTCACGATCAATGGACCACCCTGTATATACCAGAACAAGTACGCTCACAGACACCAACCACATCGCAAATACATTTCAAGCCGTTCTTATGGGTTTGTGCGATCAATGGTCCTTCCAGATAGACGAACATACCAGAAGGTGGCGGACTGTGCGTGCACCGCATTTGGAGGACCAGCTTCTACAGAATACTGAAACGAACCCTAGTGCAAGGTCCTGGCAAGTGACCGCCAGCATGGTGTGAGCCAAAGTACGATTATGCATATCCAGGATGCCTGCCGCAACTATTCCTAGCACGAATCCGGCCGGCGGATTTGTGTCAAGGACCGGTTAACCGGCCAGTCTGTGGATGGTTTTTAGGCGGTTTTCCAACTGCCTCGGCGAATGCAGGCTGTTTCCCCAATTCCGCCTCAGTTACACTATGTCGGCAATTGCTGCGCAAACAAGTTCTCCACGTAGGCGTACACCACCATTACTTTACCACGCAAAAATTGTGGTTACACTCGTCTGGTGTGAGACGTTAGCTGTGGGGTCCACCGGGTGCCGGACCGCACAATAACCCTGGGTTCGGGTCCGCAGCTCATGGTCGTGCGGTAGCGTTCTCGCTTCCCGCGCCCGGGTTCTTGGGTTCGATTCCAGGCGGGGTCAGGGATTTTCTCTCCCTCGTGATGACTGGTTGTTGTGTGATGTCCTTAGGTTAGTTAGGTTTAAGTAGTTCTAAGTTCTAGGGGACTGATGACCATAGATGTTAAGTCCCATAGTG